>NC_064763.1:3185936-3378436 GCF_011397635.1 Epinephelus fuscoguttatus
GTCCTGGAAGAGGGATCCCTCCTCAGTTGCTCTTCCTGAGGTTTCCACCAGGTTTTTTCCCCCGTTGAAGGGTTTTTTTGGGAAGTTTTTCCTTATCCGCTGTGAGGGTCCAAAGGACAGAGGGATGTTGTATACTGTAAAACCCTGTGAGGCAAATTGTGATTTGTGATATTGGGCTTTATAAATAAAATTGATTGAGTTGATTGATACACACACACACACACACACATATACATATATATATATATATATATATATATATATATATATATATATATATACATAGGCTATACTTACTGTATAAACACAATATACACAATACAAAACATAGTATAGTATATTAATAAATGTATTAATATATTTTAATAAAGAAAAAACTTGATTGTTGATTGAGTTTATTTCTCACACACACTCTCTTTTATACCCACAGCCATCAGACTTAATTCTTTGTTAAACAGATGATCTTACAGACTTATTTGAAATTTTCTTTTCGGGGATTAATAAAGTTCTTCTTATTCTTATTACACTGACTGCTGTGATCCCTCAAAAGTAGTAAAAAACATTTTCAGTATTTACATAAATACTGAAAATAATTTTGGTATTGGTATTATAGCTATGAAAATGGGACTGTGGTCAAGATAATTTGAAAAAAGATACAGAAGGATGAGCAGCAGGGGATATTTGCAGCACAGCTGGTGGAAAAGTGAATATGTGCACAGAGGTGTGTTGTACATAATATGCTATACTGTGTTAGCATGTATTGTGTATATTGTGTATACAGTATGTTTATACAGTATATAAATACTGTATATATCTATATATCTATATCTATATCTCTCTCTCTCTATATATATATATATCTACCCCACTCTGGGGTTGACGTGAATAAAAGAACTGTGTTATGACCTAAATAACATGCTGTTGCTATCTGCAGAAAGTATTAAAGCATGAAATCCCGCATTTTTAATGTACGAAAGCATCCTGTATCATAACTACATGTGTGCCGTTTGTAACAAACCAAACCGCGTGAAAATCAGTTGAAAATTCAGTGAGTTATTCTATTTTACTTGTGCATACAGCTCCTTCCTCAATAGAAGTGAATGCACTGTGGAGGCGAAGTGAGACCCATCCAAGATGGCGGCCGGCGAGGACGTCGGCTCTGATAAGCAGTGGCAGTCAATGCGGCGTCTATGTACATGTCTATGCTTTGACACACCTGCTTCAAGAATTACACACTGCTTCGAAGCATTTCATACAGTCAGAAGAATGACATCTACTGGCTGTGTGTCAGAACTGCATCGAAGTGGAAGACCTGGAAAAGCCACAAGACTGCCTGTAACGAGGCCTCGCTCCCGGTAGTCACGTGATTGTGGGCGTGTCGAAGCAGGGATAGAAACACTGCCTCGGAACACTTGCGCTTCAAAAGATCGATACTGTGTCGAGCAAACTGGCTCGACTGTAACATCACTAATGCCCTCATCTGATGAGTAAAGGAAAGTCCCTAATAAGAATCGCTGGTTCTTAACGTTCATAACCAGATTAACAACAATAGATAACAGTTGCAAATAGAAGACACTATGGATCGTCACAACTGATGAACCCGAGAACGATGATTGTGTTGTTGTTAAACAGCATTTCGCCCTCGTGTCGTTAGCTGAAGGCACAGTGAGTTTAACGTCCCCCCTGCAGACAGCAGCCCACTTCACACACAATACGTTGTCTTTCTGTTAGAGTTTACCAACTTAGCAGACAACTCACCTTTTACCCGCAGCCGAGATGAGCCTTCCCCTGCCCTAAAACGTTGTTATGCCCCACGTGAACTAAATCGTGTTTACCGAAATATGTCCGAGTGGAAACTTGTCTATGAGCACAAACGTGTTGTTGTTCTTCTTCTTCTTCTTCTTCTTCTTCTCCTTCTTCTTCTTCTTCTTCTTCTCTGGGGTTTAACGACAGCTTGTATCCTTAGCGTTGCATTACCGCCATCTTCTGGAGTTATTTGACTCCTATATTATCCAGTGTCTCATATCTTCCATATCAGTCCAGTTCTTTTTAGAAAGCATATCAAACACTTTCTGCCTTTCCCAGTCTCACCACATGCCAGTATGTCCTTTAAGCTTGATCCTGTGAGTCCTTCTCTCCTCATCTCCTCCAGCATTTCTTTCCGTTCCTGTCTGTATTTGTTGCAGTTGGTAATCACATGTTCCACTGTTTCTGGTGTCTGACAACAGTCACATAATCCATTTACATGTTTCCCGATAATGTGAAGTGTCCCATTCAGGTTACTATGTCCAATTCTCAGCCTTGTCATCACTGTCTCCTCTCTCCTGTTTCCTCCCCTGCTTCTCCCAGCGCCTACTCCCTTCTATAGTACATATAGGCCTAGATGTCTCCCTCTCACCTCCTGCTCCCAGTGCTGCTGCCATTTTTCATTTGTTTTCTTCCATACTATGCTCTTTCCTTCCAGTTTTGATAACTTGATCATGATATCTATATTTTCTTTTTTAACTGCTTGCTTGGCTATAAGATCAACTTTCTCATTTTCTCGTGTCACAAAAACGACCCCTTAATATTTGTTATGATTTCCCAAAACTTAGTTAACATTTCTCACCTGTGTGCTGGATGTATGGGCTCCAGCAGATTGACCCGACCGACCGGACGCCATCATCGCAAGCGAAGTGGACACTACGCTGCGTTCACAGTGCTATGTGGAAATCGGACATATCAGCACTTAAAATGTAGCTGTTGAACTGCAAAACCTGGCATAATTTATCGCTCTTATACCGCAATTGGTGCTCAGTACTGTCTAAAACAGATTTCATATACTTATTTTTATTTTGAATACATTGTTGTATTTTTCAAAATTCAAGATCAACACATGAATTTTCAGTTTCAAATTTTATTTTTTTCAAGTACAAAACTTTTGACCCTAATGTAGCTCCATATACGAGCCACTGCCCTTTTTCTTTGATATTCTATAATATTCTCTTGTGATAAGTTTTTCGTCAGCTCTCTGAATGCTCTGTTTCGTTCTTTCATCACTCTGCTGCATTCCTTGTTCCACCACAGCACCACTTTCTTCCTACCCTGTGTTGTTGGGGGTTTTTTTGTATACTCAGGTTTGCTGCATTTATTATGTTCTGTAATTTGATTCGTGAACTCCTCTATGCCTCCTTCTAGAGTTATCAAATGTGCTGACTCTTCACAACATAACCTAAATTCTTGCCAATCTGCCTTATCACAGCACCACCTGGTAAATGTATTCCCTTCTTGTAGACATACACTTGTGTTTACAATAGTAAGCACCAGGAAATGATCACTTCCTACAGTTGAATCAGTCTTGACATACCACTCCCAGGTATTCACAATCTATCTGACACCACTGTAAGATCCAAGCATGACATTGTACCCCTGTTCACGTCAACTCTCATACCTTTTCCATTGTTAAGGCAGACTAGTGACCTTTGATCCATCATTTCTTCCGCTACATTCCCATTTCTGTCTGTGTGCGTGCTACCCCACAAGTTGCTGTGTGCTTTAATTTCCCAACACCATATTTCTTTCCTAGATACATTCCCTGCCATTTCCTGGAACATTTCAGCAGTTAAATTTCTACATGGATTATAAAAATTAATTAGTTTAATATTTCCCTCAATCCTTGGGCTGCAAATTTCAACAACAGTACATTCCATATCTTCAGGGGAGGGGATCTCCCTGTCGTCCAAGCCATCTTTGAGAAAAGTAGCACACCCTCCACCATTTTGGTTGTTATTTCTGTCATGTCTTATAGAACTGAACCCTGGAATCACAAAATTTAACTGAGGTCGTAGCCAAGTTTCTTGTACACTATTACATCTGAAATTATATCCAATTCATGTATATACTTTTTAAATTCTTGTCCATTGGCTATGAGGCTTCTTGCATTCCACTGTAGTATGTGAAGTACCATTAACAATATGCTAACCCTCCACATGAGCATTATCTGCAACTTCAGTTTCCATTAGTAGTGCATGTATCTGGTCTGCTTTCACATCTCTCATATCAAGGAATCTTTCTGCTGCTTCCACAATGGTCTTGATCCTGTCACTTTTCTTTTTCAGCTGTGATGCAACATTAATAGTGTGGCAGATGAAGACCACAAAGTTCACTTTGTTCACAACTAGTGTCTCATCATTAACGTTGTATTTATGATTGCAACATATTTGTGTAGTCACAGGGGTTTGTGTTTGGGCCTGATCATCTGGTGCTTTACTGTGGGAGCATACCTATGTTCCCCAGGTTCTATGTTCCCCAGGTCCTATGTTCCCCGCTTTGTATGGGACCCCAAAAGGGTCCTATGTTCCCCGCTTTTCCCCAAAAGGACCCGGGGAACATAGGCCCTTTTTTTTAAAAAAAGGGTCCTAACCCCCTAACCCTAACCCCTTTTTCTCAAAAGGGTTCTATGTTCCCCGGCAACAGCGGGGAACATAGAACCCTTTTTCTTAAAAAGGTTCTATGTTCCCCGGTCCTTTACAAAGCGGGGAACATATTTCCTTTTGGGGAAAGCGGGGAACATAGGACCCTTTTTTTTAAAGGGTCATCATTTTACGCGAGGGGACGCATTTGAAATATAGCTAAATAAGATGAAAATAGAAAAGAATGTCTCTGTATTTTATTTCTGTTTTCAGTGTTTAATTAAGGTGGGAGAGGCGGAGGGCTGAGGGAGATCAGACGCCTCCAGAGAGGGGAGAGGGAGAAATACAGTGGTGGAAAAAAGTTTTCGGACACCCTTAAAATTTTACACAATCTCAAATATTATCATGAAATATTTGTGGAAAAATCTTTTTTGTGTTTCAAAAGGTGTGGCTGCATTAGACAGATACAAACAAATACAAATTATATTTTTTTGTTTATTGTTTACAAGAAGGGCGGCACGGTGGTATGGTGGTTAGCACTCTCGCCTCACAGCAAGAGGGTTGCCGGTTCGATCCCGGGCGTGGGAGCCCTTCTGTGTGGAGTTTGCATGTTCTCCCCGTGTCAGCGTGGGTTCTCTCCGGGCACTCCGGCTTCCTCCCACAGTCCAAGGACATGCAGATTGGGGACTAGGTTAATTGGTAACTCTAAATTGTCTGTAGGTGTGAATGTGAGCGTGAATGGTTGTTTGTCTCTATGTGTCAGCCCTGCGATAGTCTGGCGACCTGTCCAGGGTGTACCCCGCCTCTCGCCCGATGTAGCTGGGATAGGCTCCAGCCCCCCCGCGACCCTCAAGAGGATGAAGCGGTTAGAAGATGAATGTTTACAAGAAAAACTAACAAAACTAAATTCTTGACAGTTTCAATATGTCAGTTCTCAACATTGTCGGTATTAAAGTCAACAAATAACAGAGAATGTGTTCAAAACTGAACAAAAAATAAATAAACCATCACATCATCAAATTAATATTTAGTAGTCCTGCCACTGGCATGTAGTAGAGCTCTAATCCTGGCTGGCATGTTCCCCACGAGCCTTTCACACTGTTGAGGGGTAATCTTGTCCCATTCTTCTTGAAGTACTGCTTTTAATTCTTCTAAATTCTTTGGTTTATGCTTTGAAACAGACCTTTTGATAATCCACCAGATTTTCAATGGGGCTCATGTCCAGGGATTGAACTGGCCACTCTAAGACCTGGATACTGTGCTCCTGCAGCCAAGCTCTACTGGCCTTGGATGTGTGGCAAGGGGCATTATCTTGTTGAAACATCCAGTTTTTACCTCGACGGAACAGTGCACGCGCAGAAGGGAGCATGTGGGTTTCGAGAATGGTACAATACTTGGTAGAGTTCAATGTGCCATCACAGACAGTGAGATGACCAACACCAGCACTCATGCATCCCCAAACCATGATACTGCCTTCACCATGCTTGACAGTAGGTACTGTACATGCTGGAGATAATGCTTCGCCTGGCCTTCTGCGTACCCTCACATTAGTAGGAGGAAGATAAAGCTGGAAACTGGACTCATCTGACCACAAAATCTTCTTCCAGCTGTCCAGTTCTTGTGTGCCTGGGCCCAACGATGCCGGGCTAACCTCTGTCTCTCATTGATCAGGGGCTTCTTGATAGCCTGGTAGGACCTTAAGCCATGATCTAAAAGTCGGCCACGTACAGTGCGGGTGGAACACTGGACACCAGTTTGGTTTGACCACTGCTGCTGAAGCTCCTGTGATGTCATTCGGCGGTTTTGCCTGCACATGTGGATCATCTCTTGCTGAAGAAACCCTTGGACGCCCAGATCTTGGTTTGTCTTCCAAGCTGTTGGTTCGTCTGTATTTCTGCAGAGTGTATCCAACTGCTGAAGGACTGCATCTGCACTTCCTGGCTATCTGGCGGCAGCTGTACCCTTCCTGGCTGAGAATCTTTATCTTCAGGCGTGTTTCCTGCATTAGGTTCCTTGTTTTAGCCATTTTTGTGTCTGAAGAACTTTCAGATGTGCTGGCTTTATGTAGACACGAAGCTTGGCAACAAAAATTGTGTCTTTTAATAAAAAGAATGACCTTCATCACTGGTACCAAAATGACCCAATACTCAAAATTTCTTATGTATTTTTATGGAACCAATCAATTTTAAGTTTTTAATGGCTGTTTTTAGGATTTATTTAGTATTTTGGCTGTGACTGTACTAAAAGAAATTGTACTTGAAGACCTAAGAGTGATTCTTAATGCAATATTTCACAAATGCATGGGATGTCCGAAAACTTTTTTCCACCACTGTATAACAAAATAAGATTAAATAGGAAAAACCTGTCCCCCTCTTTTATTTTATTTTCAGTGTTTAATCAAGGGTGGGGGATTGAGGTGGTGGAAGTTAATTTCTTTTGATGAGTAATTGATGGCTATTTGTGACTCAGATTTGTTTATTTATTTATTTCAGTTTGAAGTTATTTTTATTTAATATTTATTTATTTATTTCAGGTTGAATTTTTTATTTTATTTGACTCATACAGCCAAACTACTGTACATTTGTTATTGCCAGTAAAGGTTGTCAAGTTAAATGGCAAGTTGTTGTACGGTCATTTTGTACCTATGATACATTTGGGATGGGGGCCTCCAAATAAAATTTCGCTTAGGGCCCCAATTTGGTCAGGGGCAGTCCTGACTGTCAGTGTTTCCTTCAGTGTGCCATCCCTTTTACTTTTAAGCCTTGTGGCATCGATCCCTTGTTCTCCTTGTATCTCATTTTTAACATCTTCCATTGACATGCTTCGTGGGACTCCTGAGATTACCCCTCTTAAGGCCCTGACCCACCAAGCCGACGGCAAAAGAACTAGCGGCGATGAAGCCGACGAAGCCGACTGTTCGCCTCACGTCGCCCTGTGTAAGTACCGCACACTGCACAGACTACAGCCGACGGCCAACCAGCCAACGGCCAGTTCTGCGCATGCGTGAGAGGAAATACCTGGAAATAACCGGAAGTCCGACGAATGCATGAAATATAAACAAAGAAGCTAGCGGTTGCTTAGCATTTTCACGCCACTCTCGCTCGCCACAGATGGTTTCGTGCAGCTGATAAAATGTCTGATAAGTTGCAAATGGCACTGGCATTGTCAGCCCTTGGTCCTTTGCTTGTGGAAGAAGAGAGGAAGACGCGGAGAGGAAAAATAAGGAGAAACCGCACGAAATGGGTGAAATCATGGATACTGCAACAACAGGCTCAAGGGGCTTTCCCAAACCTGTGTCGAGAGCTGGAGACAAATGAAACCTCCGATTTTAAAAATTTTGCTCGGTTCTTTCCTGTCCAGTTTCACGTGTTGGAGGAACTTGTCAGTCCGATCATCCAGAGGCAGAACACTAACTACCGGGATTGTATCTCCGTTGGGAAGCGGCTGATGATTACATTGCGCTTCTTGGCAACAGGTATGCAAGCTAAAGGTGTCACTATATTAACAGTATATAGGCTATATATATGTATATATATAGATAGATATGGCAGTCAGTTTGTCTGATATATGTGTGTCTCATACAACTTGCAAATTTTCTGGGATGCACATTTCCCTGATATAAAAACACTGAAGTAAATAAAATCCCTGAAATTGGGTGAGATTGACTGTCAAAAAATATATATGCACCTTGCACTTTATATAAGGATACTGCACTTCACAAATAGTAAAATATTTACTTATTACTACTAGAAATATAATGTAGTTGATGATTTACAATTTCAAAATGTGTTTCAGCTGTTTACACCAGATATGAATAGTTCTGGATGAATAAATAATTCTTGTTGTGGTACTCCAAGGCCTATCAGTATCAGTATTTGAAACTGTGGCTGTATTTAATCAGAAACAAATCATTCAAAACTGTCTTTCAATCTTTGTTTGTATGTTTAAATATCTAAAGCCATACACAAGTTGTGTAGAATAATTACTGCATAGGTGTAGGGACAGCTGTGAATGCTCTTGACAGTGGAGGTACATAAGTGGTCTGAACAATCTTTTTGGTATGTAAAAACACTACATTATCCTAGCCAGACAGTATTGTGTGACGTTAATGCATGGAATGGTGGTATTCAAGTCCTTTCAGCAGCAGTACTTGAAATGCTGAAAGCATTTAATCTATAACAATATATACCCAACTGGTTTTCAGAGCTTTCTTTGTATGTTCAAATTTGTAAAGCCAGACACAGGGTGTGTAGGGCGTTTACTGAACAGGCGTAGACACAAGTGTGAATGGTCTTGACTGTGGAAATGTAAATAATATGGGGTTCCTTTTAGTATGTAAAGACAGCACATTAATTAGCCGAGGTAAACAGTACTGTGTGATGTAAATGGGATGGATTGGTGGTATTTCAAGCCCTTTCAGTAGCAGTACTTGAAACTGTGACTGTATTTAATCCATACAATACATACACAACTGTTTTTTATGCTTTCTGTGCAAATAATTCATACTGTAACAGATAACTGAGTTATGTGCTTTTTACTTTTACTTTTTGTGAATAATACAGTTTATTTAACTATATATTTGTAAATACTCTTGTTAAATTTCTATATTTTCACTTATCTTTCCACAGGAGCACCCGTAATGCAAATAATTTCCCCTCGGGGATCAATAAAGTATTTCTGATTCTGATTCTGTTTATATTTACAGGGGAAAGCTTCAGGAGCCTTTCTTACCAGTTCCGAGTGGAAGTGTCAACAATTCGGCAATTGGTTCCTGAAACCTGTACAGCAATCTACCAGGTTTTAAAGGAGAAATACTTGAAGGTATGTGTGATATGAGGTTCATAGTGCTGTCTGTTAAATTTATCAGGGGTCTGACATATGAAACTAGCCATCATGAGTTTTACATTGTATTTTCCTGTTTTTCAGTGCCCAGACACAATTGAAGAGTGGCAGCAGGTAGCCGATGGATTCCAGGCTCAGTGGACCAGCTGGCTCCTTATTGCATTGTGGCAGATGAGGCATTTCCCTTGAAGGAGTACCTCATAAAGCCATATCTGAACTGCAGGCTATCTGTAGAGCAACGCATCTTTAATTACAGGCTGTCACGAGCTCGGAGGGTGGTGGAAAATGCTTTTGGAATCCTAGCCAATCGTTTTCGGGTCTTTCTAACCACCATTAACATTCAAGACACTGCCAAAGTGGAGGACATTGTTTTGGCTTGCTGTGCTCTGCACAACTTCCCGCGGACCGAGAGCTGTGACCAATACATGGCAGGGATCGTTGACCAGGAAGGACCAAATCATGACACTGTCCCAGGAAGATGGAGACAAGACCCTGACCTACAGCAGGCTTCCCTGACACACACAACCAATGCTACAACACGAACCAAGCAGCACAGGGATGAACTATGCCGTTACTTCATGTCTGATATCGGTGCAGTGCCTTTTCAGTGGGGCAAAATATAGGAAATGTGTATGGCTATTGATTGTATGATATTATAATGTCTGACTGACAAAAAAACAACTTGGCTGTGTGTTTCAGGTCTATGGCTGTAGTCTAAAAATACACAATAAAGTTATTTTGCATGATACATTCTTGTCTGGAGTTCAATCTATTGAAAGTCTCAATCTATTGAAAGTCTCTCAAAGTCATTGAAAGTACACTCTCACAAAGTCACTGAAAATACACTCTCAAAGTCAGAGTGTTTTATTACCAAATGTGCAGGACAATGGTAAATGGACCTGCATTTGTATAGCGCCTTTCTAGTCATCTAGTGACCACTCAAAGCGCTTTTTACACTACGAGTCACGTTCACCCATTCACACACACATTCATACACTGGTGGCCAAGGCTACCATACAAGGTGCCACCTGCTACTCAGTTTTAACACACTCACACACCGATGGAACAGTCATCGGGAGCAATTTGGTGTTCAGTATCTTGCTCAAGGATACTTCGACATGCAGCCTGGAGGAGCCTGGGATCGAACCGCTGATCTTTCGATTGGTGGACGACCCGCTCTACCTCTGAGCCACAGCCGCCCATAATGAAATGCTTATAAATGTAACAGTCAACTGCATAGCACAGCATTAAAAGGAACTATTTACATCTGTTACAACTTCCACATCCAACATTACAGATTGCTAAACTGTCTGTCAGAGGTTTCTGATGCCAGGTTCTGGTCCACTGAATACTTGAAGAGGCAGTTGTCCACATCGTGCTGGAAATATGGCAGTAAATGTGGGGGCAAGTTCCGCATTCTGTGCTCAGTGTTCTTGCAGTAGGCATAGATGGCATCATTGCTCTCTTCTTGAGAAGCTAACTTCTCCAGGGTTTGACCAATGGTGCGCAACAAGTGAGATGACTCCTCACTGATGGACTCGTCCAGCATCTTCCTGCTGCGTTTCACCCGAGGCCTCGGAGTGCTTGACTGGCTGGAGGTGCTTGGCAGTGGGTCCTCTCTGGTGGGTGTAGGTGCGGACTCTGCTCCACAGATGGTGGATTCTGCTAGGGGAGTGCTGGGTCTGTGTTCAGCAAACAAGCATGGTTCCTCTGAGGTGCTGGTCTAGTCTGAGGGTGTCTCAGAATCAGCAACAGCTGAAGGTTCCTTATAAAAACAAAAAATACACAATTGTGGAAGATAATGGGAGAGTGAAACCAAGTTATGGATACATGTGAAAAGAGGGGTACAAACTAGGGCTGCTCGACTATGCCAAAAATCATAATCACGATTATTTTGGTCAATATTGAGATCACCATAATTTAACACGATTACTTTTTGACTCTTATTATGCATCCAGGTGTTTCCCCCGCAGGCTCCACTTCACTCAGCTGCCCGCTGCTTCTTCCCACTTTAATCTAAATAACAACCGGGGCTCGGTGCTCCGGTTGGATACAAACAGCTAGCTAACTCACAGCTAGCCCCGGCTCTCAACGGAGAGAGCCCTGCTAGCCGCAGCACGACTGGAGGGAAACACAGCAAGTTAGCCTCTGCAAGCTTCCCAGCTAGCCCCGGCTCTCTGTTGAAATGACAGAGAAAGAAACAATGTTTTCTTTTTACTCAACAAATAAAAGGGTTCAGTTACCACGATAGTTAGGTTGGAGGAGGGTTCCTTCCTTTTTGTGTAGGGCTCCAAAAGCTGCAGCCGGGTCAGTATCCACTGCTGCCAGTCTTCTGTGCTCCAACACTCCCCGAGGGTGCAAGTTTCTTGTACCGGGTATACTGGGTTCGCAGAGATTCCCACCTCTTCCTGAGCTCTTTCTCTGACAAACAAAAAGAAAGAACTTATTCATCGTGTGTGAGCTAGCAAACAATTACGAACAGTTCCTGCTAAAGAGCTCAATGGCCAGAAAGAAAATCTTACCAGATGTAACAAGCTTATTTTCAACCTCACGCCAGAGCTCTCTTTTCACCACTCGGTTGGCATAGCGTTTTGCTGTTGTGGCAGGATAGCGCTACACTCCCCGCCGTGAGGGGCAGTGTGGCAGATAATTAGTGAGCGATCCCCTATAAATAGACCCGGTCGGACCCTTCCCCTTCCTTTCCGCTTCCTCTTCCTCCTTCACGAAGCCGACAGCCGTGTGTGGCTGTGTCTCGCTGGTTAGCAGATCGGGTTTCAAAACAAAGGTATGTGTGCTCTGCTCTGCTCGATTTATTCAGTGTTATGGGCCCTGTGTTACTCCGGTTTTGCTCCGTCTAGCAGTGTGGTGTTACCGGGAGCTGGGCTGTCTCCCTTAGGCCTGTGTGCACGCGGTGCGCCTTCTGTGGGTAAGACGCTGCCGATGGTCTGAGGTGTATTGATTATTATTCTCTCCCAGCCATCGCTGGTGGAGTCTGGGCTGCGGGCTTCCTCCTCCTGCCGCTGTGTGACACCTCGATCCTGCTCTCTGGTAGGAAGTTTATTTGTAGCTTTTATTTTTTTGTAATGTTTATACCCAAATTCTAATTAAGTTAATTTGTTTATTTTGCAGTGCACGGCCGTCATCTGCCGCCGTGAGCCTCGCTGTTGTTTTGGTTCTTCCCTTCTGTGTATTTACTTAGTTGGTTTGGCTCTTTTTGGGACTCCAATCGCCATAACTCGGCGCTCCGATTTGGCTCATAACTGACTATCTGTTTCTATTAACGGCGGCCAAAGCCGTGGCAGTACAGCCTGAACAAAAGTTGCCAGCGTGAGCCAGGAGAGGGCGTCCCGACCCTCTCATAGACGCGGAGCTGTCCCCTCTGGAGGCTGGTTTTAATTAGAGTGGCAGACACTTAATTAACTACCTAAGTTTATTCCTATTTCATTTGTTATTCCTTTCTTTGAATAATTATTGATTGGGTTTCTAGGTTACTTTGATTTATTGTTTAGAAACCTTTTGCTCCTTATATAAATTGTGTAAAATAGTTTCTTTTGGGTTTGGGGTGGTTGACATTTGGTTATGGTGTGTGTGAGGGTTGCCTTGATTTCATGTTTTTAATGGTGTTCTCTTCCTTTAACAGGTGCTGAGGGCCCTGAGCGGCAGCGGCAGCGGTTCCTCTGGTGGTGGTTCCTTGTTCACGTTTTTCTGGTTTGCTGTGTCACGGGTGCAGTGTAGTTTTTTTCCTTTTGGATCCCTCCCCTTTTTTCATTACCGCTGTCGTGGTAAGCCCCAGCCCTGTCCCATTTTCCTTTGGTAACTCCTCCTACCACTCCGTATGATTAGATTTATTATTATTTATTTAGTCTGTTGCTCATTTTAAAATTGTTTAATAAAGGTATTTTTATAATTGGAAATCATGCTCTTGTCTTGTGGGATCTTTCGAACTGTGTGCCTTCGTTTCAAATTGAAGATTGGTAATTTTTAAATCCTGTTATCCTGGGGTGAAAGCCCCCAGGTGGCGTTGTCTGCAACTTTTCCATACCGCTCGCCTTGCCACACTGATGTCGTACAGAGCTGGCCTCTCCTGAGTCATTGTGATCAGCTGGTCTTCAGTGTCGTCGTCCCAGATAGCCATGGTATTGTGAAAATAATCACGAAAGTAAGCCTTCTGTGTGTGCCCTCTGTACTTTATCATTTGTTTTCTTTCGTCACTTCTGTTTCTCTTGTGCACTGATTCGCTAAGCTGAACAGCCAGTCAGTGATCTCTCACCGACAAACCCCGCTGCTGATTCAACAGCCCTATTGACTTTGTCGTTTGCTTTCTTTCGTCATTTCTGTTTCTCTTGTGCACTGATTCGGTAAGCTCAACAGCCAATCAGTGATCTTTCACCAACTAGTTCCGCCGCCGATTCAACATGCTCAATCGGCCAAAAAGCCGCCGACGTGGAAGTGCCGACGGTGCGGGACACACCGCAAAATCTAGGCCAACAGACGCTCACCGACAGCCGACCGTCGGCTTGGTGTGTTAGGGCCTTTACTCTTGACATTGCTCCAGGGATATGAGCCTTCATCCTTTCTCCATTTAGTGATGACATAAGTATCTTTTCTTGTTGTTGTTTACTGGTTGCATGTATCAGCACTGTTATTCAAAAACCTGGCGTATTTGATTTTACCGATCTCTTCCTCGATTGCTCTGGTAAGTTTAATTGGGTGATAGTGCCCACCATCCTGTGAATTCGATCACCACTTTCCATTCGCCTTCTAAAGCTTGCTCCGTATTTTTCTGCCTTAAATTCTGACTGCTTTTAGCTTTCTTGCTCATACCACCCCTGGCTTTGCTGCCATCCGACCAACTTATTGCTCTGTCTCGTGTATTTCTCTGTCAGAGCCCTTTTCTTCCTGGACTGATGCATCATCCAATCCATTACATTTTCCCTTCCATCTGAGCTAGATGTCATGATGTTACAGTCAGAGTACAGGTTATGCAAATCAGCCAAACAAAACTATCCAATCCTACTGCATTACTCTTGCCACATCACCATCCGGGTCTCCACTGTACAGCCGTGCTTGTCAATGTGTCAAAGATGGATAAACCAAGACCGTTCACTGCAAGTCAGTTTCCTGTATCAGTGTCACATGGGGTTCGCGACCACCACGCCCCTTTAGAGACTAACAGCAGGTCCTGAGTCCATTGACTTCAGTGGGAGAAATGAACGTGATTACAGCTTATGGCCGATTCTTTCGCCCCATAGTCACGGAAGCAAATATTAGACCCATTTATCACAAGCCACATATCTTCAGAACATTCCGACACCAAAATGGAAAATTTCAGACGGACAAATCAGGAGAAAATTTACTTCAAGACCTGTCCATCTCAACAACACACTTTTGCAAGATCTGGCAACAGATATCTCCTCTCTGGTGCTGAAATCAGTGCAGTTTCACCAAAGACACTGGATTAAAAAAATATTTTTTTCAGCAGATATCTTAGTTACAACATGATTGAGCTAGCAAAGCAGTTTTGTGTTGCTATGTGTGGTATTTATTCAGTTTTGGGAAATCACGATGTCTAGAAAACATCAGTGGCTGCAGCTGACAGGGACAGCTACCATCAGGACGTCATCTGTTAAAAAGCCTCCCGTTGTCGGATACGACATGAAACTACTCCAGTTAGCGCAATCATGTTGTAACTAAGACATCCGCTGGAAAAAAAATTTTTTCACGGACTGTTTACTTATTTAGCTTACAGCCAGTAAGGGTATACACATGTTGACAGAAGCGAGGTTGGGGATACTTGTCTTTGATTGGCGGTTCTCCATCGCCTTTGATTGGGGTACGGGGGACAACGCCTACTTAGGAGACCGGAAATATATACCATTTCATACAATGGGAGTATATTGTAGGTGGGCCATCTTCTGGCAGGCTGGACACTGACAATGCATAATGCTGCCCCCTGCAGGCAAAGCTCTTCTTCTTCTTCTGCAACAACTTCTTCTTCTGCAACTTCTTCTGCAACTTGCATCCTTGGTGTTGCACTAAAGCCTTTTTTTTTTTTTTTTTGACTAAACAAAAGTATTTAAGGAGACCAGTTATGTGCTTCAGGGTCATATTGATATAAATTTGTAATATTGGGGTTTAGTGGAATAGATTTGTGTGCTCTAATGTTCAAAACACACTTTATATGCCTTGTACTGCTCACTGCTGCAGCACCGCTGTTTGAAACGCTGTGTTTGGGCTTATGTTCCGCCTCCCCAGCAACCCAGTCTGCTCTGATTGGTCAGCTTGCTCAGTCTGTTCTGACTGGTGCAACGCTTAGAGCGTGTGTCCAAAACGTCACATCCCTTACCTTATCTGACTTCACCTCAGGAGGCTGCCGCAAAACATCAACAGCTAACAATGGCGACCATTCGCCCTCATCAGTTTGAGTGAAGAAACACGAACCGATAGACTCCGAAGCTGCTTCGACACAAACACTGGAGTGGGACGTTTCACAGTGCTAAGTTTTTATTTTGTAGACGTCTTATATTTCAGTTGTAACATGATAACTGTAACTTATCTGACAATATGGTAGCAGGCTTATCTATGATCAGACTAATGTAGCTTGTATTGGGTAATAATACCAAAGTTATTATAAATTCTGTTACTAACACATTTCCCGTTAAAACCACAAAGGTTTTAACCCATGAATTCATCAATTTTACCACAGCAGATTCAGCAGAACATGACATGTAATGAGATACAACTGTGTAAACTCAATTCTGAACACTCAATTCTGAACACTAAGGTTTCATTATACTGAAAAAAACAACTTATAAAGAAATGACAAAAGTCTTGTCAAAAGAACTTTTTTTTAGCAAATTGAAAAAATAACTACAAAAACTTACTAAATAATATACAATAGATAGATATAAATATAAACACAGCAGTGTTTTATCTGCAACACTAATAGTGTCCAATTCTTTCCAGTTCTTTCTATATGTAAGGCAACCACTTCCTCCTTTGAGGGTCTCTCATACTGGGATGCCAGGTCCTTTGGGATGGGGATTTTGGGGAAGACATGCATCATCAGGTCATCTTCAGTCTGTAAAATATTGAATTTAAATATTGATTTCCTTGTGTTTTTGAAATTAAGTGTTTGCCTGAATCCACCTTTCTTGTAAATATTTCAAGTGTTGTTACAACTATTTCATATTATCTGATGTTGTTATGTTGGTAATAAAAATAAAATTATTTATAAATTACTGCATATAGGGTATGTTTTTACAGCCTTTGCTGAGGGTAGAGATCATCCTGGACTTTAGAACTGCTGACCAGATCCATCCCCCCTCTACATCAATGGCAACTGTGTGGAGAGGATCCACACCTTCACTTTTCTGGGCACCACGATCTCTGCTGACCTCTCCTGGACTGCAAACACCATGGCTGTCATCAAGAAGGCACAGCAGTGTCTGCACTTCCTGGGAGTTCTCAGGAAGAACAAGGTTACTGAGAAGTTGCTGGTGACCTTCTACCACTCAACCACTGAGAGCATTTTAACATACTGCATCTCAGTATGGTTCACCTACTGCACCGAAGCAGACCGGAAGAGGCTCCAGAGAGGGGTCAAGACGACGCAAAGGATCATTGGCTGCCCCTTCCCCTCTCTGAAGGACATTTACACATCTCGCTGCTTCAGCACAGCTGAGGGAATCATCAGAGTCAGCACCCTTCCTGCTTCACACCTGTTTGTCCTGCTGCCCTCAGGCAGGCGCTACAGGTCCATCAGAACCAGGACAAAAGCTCAGAGACAGCTTCTTTCCACAAGCCATCACTACACTGAACACACACATACATTAACTCTATTTGCCATTTCACAATAACATATTCTACTTACTCCATCTCTGGTCCACAGCTCAAGGCAGTCCAGGGGGAAGTGCTCAGCAGTGGGGTAGTACTTGATACCTGAGGGGAAAAAATCATGAAGCATTAACTTAATAATTATAATAATCATAGATTTATAATCAAACTTAACTACAAAACTATCATGATTTTAATAATCACAATATTTTTTCATTCAGTTTGCCAATGAAGATATAGCCTGTTATGCATGTGACTGTATTGGAACTAGAAACTTTATACGTACCCATGCAACGCGGCGAAACTCTTGGCCCATGAGGTCTTGTAAGAACAATGCTGATGTTCAGACGAGGCGTGAAGTCCTGGACAAAGACCTGTACAAAAGAGTAGCTCTTGTTACAAAAGTAAATTTTTTCTACATCAAAATTTCACAATTCAAAGAATATATATTTTTCTACCACAGCTAATATAACCAAATAGTTTACAGTACCAACAATGATCAACTATAAAATGAGCATACCGTTTGCCAGCGACTACAGGCGCTCAAAAGGAGCTTGCAGAAGTCAGCTCCTGCCTTGTCCACGGTTCTGCTTGCTGTCAGGTTGTTGCTGGGGGCCATAACACAGACTGCAATGGGTGTCCAAGTGACAGCAGCATGAAGCAACTCGGTCCTCAACTCAGTTGCACAGGCCCCCAGCGTGGACATGTAGCCAAAGCTACAACTGCTGGCAACATACGTGCACAGGAGTTGGTGCAAGCCCACTGAGTTCCGAAGACCACAGTACGGCGCTTCACCACCCTCCTCCTTAGCAGCCTGAGAACGGCGGAAGGACTTGTCACAAGGCATCTGAAAGTATATAAAGATGACTGATTAATGGTGACATCACAAGACCTTTTAAGCCCACAATAAGTGTACATTCACTTTTTTTAAAAAAATACTGTACATCTGTAACTAAGGATACAGTGGTGGAGGTATTTAGATCCTTTACTTACTGCTGACTGTAGGGGGTGTGCTGAGTACCATTTACACTGACTATGCATAAATTCCTCCATACAACCACACTTTAAAAAACTCTAAAACTCTCCGTTTTAGTAAACCTACTAATACCACACAGTGAAAATATTCTACTACAGGTAAAACACAGATTTAAAGATTTATGACAGTCACAAGAAGGGAATGTATTGTTTAAAAAAGGAATCTGAAATGCTTTTCATTATGTAAATAAAGAAAACAGTCTCACACCATGAACAAACAACACTGTTGCACAACTTTTCTTTATGAAACAGATACAACTGTGCACCTTCTTTGTACAAGTCCCTCTGTTTCACCAAATTTAGACCAAGAAACTTTACTGTTAGTTGCCTCCTTAATGCAATAAAACACACTTAATCCAAAATCAACATAAACAAACAAACAAAAATCACCACAACAGTAGGCCTATTTGTTAGTTTTTCCACCGTTCCAACAATCACCTAAGCCCCATTTGTTTGCAGAACAGTGAGGCTAACTGGTATATTATGCTTTTGCCAAATCCCATCGGTAAACTAGCAAAAACGTCCTTCCTTGAAACCAAGGCTTCTAAGGGCAGTCTTCTGTTCCTCTCTCAAGGAAAAAGATAAGTGTAGTTGGCTTTGCGTTTCTTCCAAAGCTAAACTGAATGGACGCGGTCCTTCAGCAGCTTCCACCTTGGCTGTTTACTTCTCCACTCCTACAGTGCAGTGCTGTCCTCATCATGTTACGCCAGCCCAAAGCCCGCCTCTGTCAGATAGACTGATCTGATTGGTCCGATGGCGATTTACCTCTGCTCGTCAGGGCCAGATCCCCGTGCAGAGCAAATTCAAATTTGCTAGGGGCGGGGCATCTCGATTTCCAGGTTAACAATCTCCAGGTTCGTTTTTGTCAAAATTCAACAATAATTCACAGTTAAATGTGTCTCAAAGCACGAAAGTCCATTCACAAAACCAGTAATTTTCCATCATAAAGCATTTTACAAAACACTTCATTCAAACTACACAGTAACCAAATGAATACAACAACAAACATTTGTGTAAGCTTTTCATTTCTCTTTTACTTTAATAAAACAGTGACATGAACCCAACAGTCGGCTTCACCACAAAACAAAGCCAGCGGACAGCTGCCGCCGCTCGATTTTCAAATAATGCCGTTTCAAACCGCTTTGCTGTGGGACAGTCTGTCCCTATTCTGCACATAGCCTATTTATGTTGTAAACATGTGAATACATGAAGGTAGAGAGTTAACAAACAAGCTGTACAAACATAACATCAACACTTTTTAGCTCAACTGTGTGAAATAAAAATCACTTACCGTGCGACCACCACAAGTCCTGAAGGGAATCCAAAGGGCAAAAAAACGAAGTTTAATCCAAAGGCTCAAGGAAAGAGCTTCAATCTCTGCAAACAGCGGCAAATGTAGCTCTTGGTCTCAACCAAAGTCTCTCTCTCTCTCTCTCTCTCTCTCTCTCTCTCTCTTTAATTCATATTCGCTTTATTGGCATGAATGTTACAAGAACTATGTTGCCAAAGCATTAATAATCAATTAAACAAAACACAAAATACAATTTGTAGGTTAAAATACATATAAATGAAATGAAACTTAAAAAACTAAAGAGAATAATGTGTGTGTGTGTGTGTGTGTGTGTGTGTGTGTGTGTGTGTGTGTGTGTGTAAGTGTAAGGATTAATAAGATTGGGTATTATTAGGCAATTACAAGTTGTCATTTACAATGAAAAACATACACATATAGTTCATATTAATTGATAATGATAATAATAATAATAATAATAATAATAAATAACAATATTATATTATAGCAATAATGATTCTGATCAGCATTCCTGTGTTTCTCTAGTATCATGGCAGAGTGTTACACATTGTGCAGCTAATTTTACAAATTGTGGATCTTCTCCCAGATATACTTTTAACAGTTCATCACATTTTTTCCCCTGATATCATGGATCTGCTGCAGTTATCTGTTGTAGGAAAGCCTCTGTCTCTCTCAGTTTAGTACAGGGGGCAGGAGAGGAGAAAATGGGCCTCAGTTTCTATTTCTTCTGAAAAACAGTGTTTACATACTCTTAATTCTCTGGGTTTCCATTCTTTGTTATGCCGACCTTTTTCAACCTGTAGTTGATGGTCGGTGAGTCTGTACATTGTTAATGTGCGTCTCTGTTTGGGGTTTTTTATGCTGACCAGATATTGTGCTGGAGAATATTCTCTATCCAGTAAGCAATAGCATTCTAATTTATTGATGGATTTAATGTCATTCTTCCAATTGTCAGTGTAAGTAATTTTGTTCTCTTTGTCTATAGAAGCCAGGTGTGTTTTGGAGAGATTTAACTGACCTTTTGATCATGTGTAGAGAGAGAGGGAAGTGTCCCAGCTCTGCTCTACATGCCTGGTTTGGACAGTTTCTGTGGTCCTTGAGGATTTCCTTGCAGAATTAAAGATTAAATTTCTCTGTGGGTGTTGTGTCCCATGAGGTGTGCCTCTGGGTAATTAAAGGGCCCCACACTTCACTTCCACACATAAGTATGTGTTTGATTACACTGTTAAATAGTATTAGTCAAATTGAAATTGGAGGATTGAATATATATAGTGAACTTTTGATGCTCTAGTAGGTCCTGCGTGCCTTTTCTGTGAGGGAATTTATTGCTTTGTCAAAGCTGCCGGATACACTGCTGATGATTCCTAGATAATTATATTCCATTGTATGCTGAAGTGTGGTCCCTCTTACACTGAAAACATGCTTGGATTCCTGTAACCTGGCCTTTTTTTTTGGAATACCATGACTTTGGTTTTGTCAAAGTTGATATCTACCACCAAGTTTTGACAGAAGGTCTCCAGCAGAGAGAGGTTCTGCTGTAGACCATGTTTTGTTGGGGACAGTAGAACCAGGTCATCTGCATACATGAGGAATTTAATTTCTTTGCCTTGTAGATCTAATCCTGGGCTTGGGGACTGTTCAAGAAGAGCGGCCAATTTATTGATACAAATGTTGAACAGAGTAGGAGACAGGTTGCACCCCTGATGCACTCCTTTTCCATGTATGAAGAACTCTGTTCTTTTGTTTCCAATTTTAACACAGCACTGATTGTCAGAATATTTGATTGGATTTGATTACATCATATATTTTACCCCCAGTTCCATATTGTAGAAGTTGTAAAAATAACCCATTGTGACAAATTGTGTCACAAGCCTTTTTTAGATCCACAAAACTACAAAAAAGTGGTCAGATGTTTGATGTTTGGGTAAAAAGCCATTTTGGCTTCTAGACAGAATATGATGATCAGTGAGATATGTGATTAATCTATGGTCTACATTTAGAAAGACGATGAGAAAGATTTGAAAAAAAAAAAAAAAACGTTCCCCCCCAACACACACACACCCCTCCCTTTGTGCTCCATGATCTCCACAGATCTTGTTATCAGTCACTTCATATAGTGAGGAATATCGTATCTTACCATGTCTTAGGCTTGCGTGTGTTTCTCCCTGTCTATCCACATTTGTAGTCCGGCTTTCAAGATGCACATATCTCCATATTGTCCAGCTGACACTCCATCAAACTTTGTATGACAAGACCAGTCACTTCACCTTTGCATACCCAGACAGCTGTAGCCTAATTATGCATGCTGACAGGGCTGTAGTCACCATATTCCTTTTTTTTTTTTTTACTGCAAACAAAGTGGCAAATATTATCTTGGAGGACATAATTGCACTTGGTTGACTATTTTTCTATTATCTTAGATGTAAATATTGCATGTTTCTTTCAGATAAAACACATTTTTGACTTGTGAATGGGTCAATGGAATTTCTTGCAATAATGAAAAAATACTGGCAATCATGTCCGCCTGGCACAAACCACATGTTATGGACAGCTGTGAAGTGACAGAATGTCCCAGCATTATGGTTCTTATATTGCCAGATTCCAGAGAGTCTCCCCTCTTCATATATGGCAGAACTTGCTATGGTGAGATACATTTAAAAATGTAAGAATTTAGTAACATGGATTTGTTTTTTTCATTGATAAAAAATTAATATAAAATACAGGCACATAGAAGGACATGTAATGATGGCAAATCTGGTTATCCCAGATTGTCCTGAAAAAAAAAAACAAGATATAGCATGCGTATGTAGTCTTTATAATGACTGTGATATGAGCTTTAAAGTAAAGGCAGGAAAAATACCCCCAAAAAGGCCTATGGCCCATAGGGTTAAAGAGCCAAAAATTGGTGGCCATCTTGAATTTAAAGGTCAAAAATAGGTCAAATCAATAAATCTACATCATTTATGAATTTCTTGACCCAAATAGTCCCAGAAACCATGTATTATGCAGCACTGTGGGCAAAACCATTTAAAACCATTAAATTTCCAGCTTGGCTGATGGCAGCCATTTTGGATATAGGGCTCTCACAAAATTTCCCCACATTTTTGTGAGGGGCACCCCGGCTAATTTTTCTTTAACCTTTATAGATGACAAATCCAGTGAGAAACGAACCTTCGCTCTCCACGGTCACGGAACTGCTATAGATGACCCAACTACTCTGTATTTATCTCCATAACAACTGGTGTAACAACAGTAGGATCATTGCTCACCATTGTTGTCCAGACCTTGAGGCTCTCTCAATGTCCTGCAGATCATTCTACCTTCCCCGGGAACTGAGTGTTGTCACTGTCTCAGCTGTCTACATACCCCCGGATGCTAACGTTAACATTGCTCTTAGTAGCTTAGCAACCATTGTAAACAAACTGCAGCATGCCCATCCTGAGGGCCTTACAAACCACTCGTACTTTCAGATGCGGAGGGGGGTTGGGATGAGGTGGGACAAGGAGCAGAGGAGTGTCTAAATGGAGCAAGGGGATTGGGCGGAGGGTAAGAGAAAGAGAGTGCAAATTTGAGCAAGGAGTAACTCCCATGCCGACCGGATGGCTGTGATTGGTCAATTTCTTTGCAGGCCTGCAGCCGCCAGAGAGAATGGATTTTTTTGCATTTCTTTAATGGTGATGGGGTAGTCAAGGGCACATTGGTTGTCCTTCACTGTCCTTTCTAGTTCTTTCAGTTTGTCTATTGTTAAAATTTGGTTGGGATTCAGACCGTGACACTCTGGATTTTTATAGAGGTCATCAAAGTAATCTTTCCAGATTTTGCCATTTTGAACTGGGTTGGTCTCTGTACGTGGGTTTCTGTTGATGTTTTTCCATAATTTCCAAAAGGTGTTTTCATTTATAGCTTTTTCAATTTTGTTGAGTTCTCCCCCCATATAATGCATTTTTTTCACATGAAGGAGTCTTTTGTATTCTTTCAGAGCTTGGACATATTCAAGCCGTCCCATTAGGTCACTTGGGTTCCTGTGTTTTCTGTTTGACAGTTTTCTCAGGTTTTGTCTGGATACAGCACATTCTTTATCAAACCATTGCTCTTTTTGTGTCTTGCTGGATTTTTTAATTTGTGATATTTTTAATTTGGATTCTTTTGCCAATTGAATAAATATTGTGTTTAAGTGATGTGTGGCCAAATGTATGTTTTCCCTTTCAGGCTGATACTGGGTGCTGAGAAAAGTATCAGCCATTGTAGCCATTGTTGGTGGTGTCTCTAGTGTGCTGCAACCTTTTGTGGAGGTTCCGGTGGTTGGTTGTGCTCTTGTTAGTGGTGTCATACAGGTGCTGGTAGAGGATCTCTGCGTGATGTGCCATATGGACGTTTGGTATTCCTGTGCAGGCTTTGGATATTTCAGCATTGATTTTGTTGATCTCATGCTGAGGAACGTCTCTTCTGGGTAACAGGGTGGATATGGTTACCCTGTCTGTGGGAGCCACTGAGGTTGCTCTCTCTGCCACCTGTCGCAGTGAGTGAGGTATGGATTAACTTTAATAATAATAATAATAATGATCCCCAAAGGGAAACTGGATTGCCACCATGGCCAACATACAGTACAACAATAAGACACAGACAAAATATACATATACAATAACGTCACCTAGGAGTGGAGTGGTCCAATACAACAATAGCAAAATGACCAGAAAAAATAAATAAATAAATAAAAAAAAAAAGATTAAACGAATAAAAAGAGTACAAATGCAATTTAAAAGTGCAATGTACAAGGACGAGTATAGCAGCAAGTTATAACAGCAAGAGAGTGTCGCTGTAATTTAATCAATCAATCAATCAATTTTATTTATAAAGCCCAATATCACAAATCAGGACTTTACAGCATACGACATCCCTCTGTCCTTTGGACCCTCACAGCGGATAAGGAAAAACTCCCCAAAAAACACCCTTTAACGGGGGAAAAAAAAACTGGTAGAAACCTCAGGAAGAGCAACTGAGGAGGGATCCCTCTTCCAGGACGGACAGACGTGCAATAGATGTCGTACAGAACAGATCAGCATAATAAATTAACAGTAATCCGTATGACACAATGAGACAGAAAGAGAGAGACAGAGACAGAGAGAGATGCAGGACAGACGGTAATGACAGTAGCTTACAACAACATTAATGTAAGTAATAATATTATAGTTATAATTCTGGTTACTGTGGTACAACATGTTGAAAGTATATATTAATATCTGATAGTGTACATATGTGACAACAATCATATGTGTATAATAACAGTAGAAGTATGACTAATGATAACAGCAGCAGCAGGAGGCATCTGGCAGGACCATGGCAGCAGCACAACCACACACGTCACACTATCCAGGCACTGCTGCAATACGAGTTAACCTGAGAGACAGTGGAGCACAAAGGCTCCAGAGAAGAAGCCGAGTTAGTGACATCCAGAATGGCCGAGTTAGCAAGATGCAGTAATAGAATACGAGAGAGAGAGAGAGAGAGAGAGAGAGAGAGAGAGAGAGAGAGAGAAAGTGCCCGGTGTATTATAGGGGGTCCTCTGGCAGACTAGGCCTAAGTCAGCCTCAAAAGGGGCTGGTACAAGGCAAGCCTGAGCCAGTCCTAACTATAAGCTTTATCAAAGAGGAAAGTCTTAAGTCTAGTCTTAAATGTGGAGACGGTGTCTGCCTCCCGGATCAAAACAGGAAGATGATTCCACAGGAGAGGAGCCTGATAGCTGAACGCTCTGGCTCCTGATCTACTTTTGGAGACTTCAGGGACCACGAGTAACCCTGCATTCTCCAAGCGCAGAGTTCTGGTGGGATAATATGGCACTATGAGCTCTCTAAGATATGACGGAGCTTGACCATTTAGAGCTTTATAAGTTAACACTAGGATTTTAAATTCAATTCTGGATTTTACAGGGAGCCAGTGCAGACAAGCTAAAACAGGAGGAATATGATCTCGTTTCTTAGTTCCTGTTAGTACACGTGCTGCTGCATTCTGAATTAGCTGGAGAGTTTTTAAGGACTTACTAGAGCTACCTGATGATAGAGAGTTACAGTAATCAAGCCTAGAGGTAACAAAAGCGTGGACCAATTTTTCTGCATCTTTTCGGGTCAGGATAGGCCTAATTTTCACAATATTACGCAGATGAAAAAATGCAGTCCGTGAGATTTGTTTTAAATGAGAATTAAAAGACAAATCTTGATCAAATATCACTCCGAGGTTTCTTACAGTAGTGCTAGAGGCCAGAGCAATGCCATCTAGAGAAACTATGTCATCAGATAAAGAGTCTCTGAATTGTTTGGGGCCAAGAACAATAACTTCAGTTTTGTCTGAATTTAACATCAGGAAATTGGTGCTCATCCAGGTTTTTATGTCTTTAAGGCAGTCATGAAGTTTAGTTAATTGTTTACTTTCTTCTGGCTTCACAGATAAATACAACTGTGTATCATCCACATAACAATGGAAATTTACAGAGTGATTTCTAATGATGTTACCTAAAGGAAGCATATATATAGAGTAAATAGGATTGGTCCGAGCACAGAACCTTGCGGATCTCCAAAACAAACTTTAGTACGTAAGGATGATTCATTATGAACGTGAACAAACCAGAGTCCTGCACTGGGTCGGGTACCCGTGGGTACCCGCAAAAACAGCTGATTTGCGGGTGGTTTTTTAAAAAAACATTTTTTTCCCTGGGTGGAAAAAATAACATGCGGGTCGGATTGCAGGTTTTAGATAAACACATCAGTCATTAGTTCGGTAAACTACAAATAACTATCTTGGTCATTATTTACTCTCTGAGGCTCGCCTCCGCTATTTCGCAACGGTCACTGGTTCAGCTGTTTACACGCGTTTCACCATCTAATAACACAATTTGTGATTGGACGACAGAATCAACATGGCTGCCACCGTCTAACAAGCGCCGCTTCCAAAACAGTAAATAATTATTTAGGTATTTGAGAAATAAGTGGATAAAACGTACAACTATCACTTTATAATGTTTCTGAAGTGTTTCCTTGATGGATTACTTCTCTCCTCGATGGATTCTAAAAACACATGATGGCTTGTAACTGCTGAACGTCGCTCTGGACAGAAAGTAAGTCACATGTAAAGTTCCTTTACAAAGATTAAAAGTTTAAAAGCATTAAATGTAACAAACAAGTGCTTTTACACTCATATGGGAGAAGAACATAGAGGGTTGATGATGGAGCTGAAGTTCAATTCAATTCAATTCAATTTTATTTATAAAGCCCAATATCACAAATCACAATTTGCCTCACAGGGCTTTACAGCATACGACATCCCTCTGTCCTTTGGACCCTCACAGCGGATAAGGAAAAACTCCCCCAAAAAAACCCTTTAACGGGGGAAAAAAACGGTAGAAACCTCAGGAAGAGCAACTGAGGAGGGATCCCTCTTCCAGGACGGACAGACGTGCAATAGTTGTCGTACAGAACAGATCAGCATAACAAATTAACAGTAATCCACATGACACAATGAGACAGAGAGAGAGAGAGAGAGAGATGCAGGTAATGACAGTAGCTTACAACAACATTATTGAAAGTAATAATATTATAGTTATAGTTCTGGCTACTGCGGTACAATATGTTGAAAGTATGTATTAACATCTGGCAGTATACAAGTATGACAATAGTCATATTTGTATAATAACAGTAGAAGTATGACTAATGACTAATGATGGCAGCAGCAGCAGGAGGCATCTGGCAGGACCACGGCAGCAGCACAACCACACACGTCACGCTGTCCAGGCACCGCTGCGATATGAGTTAATCTGAGAGACAGTGGAGCACAAAGGCTCCAGAGAAGAAGCCGAGTTAGTGACATCCAGAATGGCCGAGTTAGCAATATGCAGTAATAGAATACGAGAGAGAGAGAGAGAGAGAGAGAGAGAGAGAGAGAAGAAGAGAAAGTGCCCGGTGTATTATAGGGGGTCCTCCGGCAGACTAGGCCTAAGTCAGCCTAACTAGGGGCTGGTACAGGGCAAGCCTGAGCCAGCCCTAACTATAAGCTTTATCAAAGAGGAAAGTCTTAAATCTAGTCTTAAATGTGGAGATGGTGTCTGCCTCCCAGACCGTAACAGGAAGATGATTCCACAGGAGAGGAGCCTGATAGCTGAAGGCTCTGGTTCCTGATCTACTTTTGGAGACTTTAGGGACCACGAGTAACCCTGCGTTCTCAGAGCGCAGAGTTCTGGTGGGATAATAAGGCACTATGAGCTCTCTAAGATATGACGGAGCTTGACCATTTAGAGCTTTATAAGTTAACAGTAGGATTTTAAATTCAGTTCTGGATTTTACAGGGAGCCAGTGCAGAGAAGCTAAAACAGGAGAAATATGATCTCGTTTCTTAGTTCCTGTTAGTACACGTGCTGCTGCATTCAAGTCAGGTTTTTATTGTGAGAGCTGCTTCATTCAGGTCGTTGTTTACTTACTGGCACCTGAACTGTGGCGATATGCTGTTCAGTATTCAGCCAATATGATCCAAAATGATTACTTTAAATCCGGGTTACGGATTGGGCTGCGGGTCGTGTTTCAATGGGTCGGACCGGGTTGCAGTACTAATTGGCCTGATGCGCGGGTTTGCGGTTTGGGTTTGTACGTCGCCGGGTTGGGGCGGGGCGGATCTTGAAAACTGGACCCATGCAGGACTCTGGAACAAACTGAAAACGATCAGAAAAATAAGATTTAAACCAGCTTAGTGCAGAACCTTTTAGGCCAATTAAGTGTTCCAGTCTCTGTAGCAGAAATTGATGGTCAATAGTGTCAAACGCCACACTAAGATCTAATAAAACAAGTACAGAGACGAGTCCTTTGTCTGAAGCAATCAGAAGGTCATTTATAATTTTAACTAGTGCTGTCTCAGTGCTATGATGCACTCTAAATCCTGACTGAAATTCCTCAAATAAATTCTTATCATGGAAAATCACACAGCTGGTCTGCGACTACTTTCTCAAGGATGTTTGAAAGAAAGGGAAGATTAGATATTGGTCTATAGTTGGCTAACACCTCTGGATCCAGGGTGGGCTTTTTTAGGAGAGGTCTAATTACAGCTACCGTAAAAGACTGTGGTACATAGCCTGTTAATAAGGATATATTGATCATATCTAATATATGAATGTTAACTAAAGGTAAGACCTCCTTAAGTAGCCTAGTTGGGATGGGGTCTAAGAGACAAGTTGATGATTTAGAAGAAGAAATCACTGCAGTCAGTTCTTGAAGAGAAATTGGGGAGAAGCAATCTAAATATATATTACGTCTTACAGCTGTGTTTGAGATTAGACAGGTACTATCTGAGGACAGGAGGTCATGAATTTTGCCTCTAATAGTTAGAATTTTGTCATTAAAAAAGCCCATAAAATCATTACTGCTAAGGCCTAAAGGAATACAAGGCTCAATAGAGCTTTGACTCTCAGTCAGCCTGGCTACAGTGCTGAAGAGAAACCTGGGGTTATTCTTGTTTTCTTCTATTAATGCTGAGTAATAGTTTGCTCTGGCATTGCAGAGGCCCCTCTTATACGTTTTGAGACTGTCTGCCCAGATTAAACGAGATTCTTCCAGTTTGGTTAATCACTAATTCCTTTCAAATTTTCGCGATATTTGTTTTAACTTACGGGTTTGAGAGTTATACCAAGGAGTGAACTTTCTTTGCTTTGTTAACTTCTTTTTAAGAGAAGCTACAGAGTCGAGTGTTGTTCACAGCAAGCCTATGGCGCTATCGACAAGATGATCAATTCGGGAGACGTTAAAGTCGGCACGGGAAACCTCTGTTACTGAAGGACTTGGTATTGAATTTAACGACGGAGTAATCATTTCCTTAAATTTTGCAACAGCACTATCTGATAAACATCTAGTATAGTAACTGTTGCTGAGTGGCGTGTAATCGAGTAAAAATAAATCAAAAGAAATCAAATAATGATCCGATAGTGAGGGATTCTGTGGAAAGACTTTTAGGTTATCAATTTCAATTCCATATACGCAGTAGCCAGGGAGTCATTATCAACGTCGACATGAATGTTAAAATCGCCTACAATAACAACTTTATCTGATTTAAGAACTAAACTGGATAAAAACTCTGAGAACTCAGAAACAAATTCAGAATACAGGCCAGGAGCACAGTACACTATAACAAATAAAAGTGGCTGCAAGGTTTTCCAGGTCGGATGTAAAAGACTAAGAACAAGGCTTTCAAATGAATTATAGTCTAGTTTCGGTTTAGGGCTGATTAACAGACTAGAGCTAAAAATGGCTGCAACTCCCCCTCCTCGGCCGCTGCCTCGAGGAATGTGGGTATTATTATAACTGGGAGGAGTGGATTAATTTAGACGAACATATTCATCTGGACACAGCCAGGTTTCAGTGAGACTGAATAAATCAATATGATTATCTGAAATTAATTTGTTTACTAACACTGCGTTAGACGATAGAGACCTGATATTTAACAGTCCGCATTTAATTCTCCTGTTTTGTCTTTCTGTCACAGAAGAGGTTTTAATTTTTATGAGGTTGTTATGCACAACTCCTCTTTGTTTAATTTTAGATTTAAATAATTTAGGTCGTCAGGGGACAGACACCGTTTGTATAAAACTATGAAAACTATGGGTGGGTAATTGCACAAGAAGCTCAAAGAAGCATGTAGGACTGCGACTCTGAGTCCTGATCTCAACTCTGGGTTGTCAGGGATTTGAATTACTAATAAAATTTGTCAGGTTCCTAGAAATGAGAGCTGCGCCATCCAAAGTGGGATGAATGCCATCTCTCCTAATAAGACCAAGTTTTCCCCAGAAAGTTTGCCAATTATTAACAAAACCCACATTGTTTGCTGGACACCACCTGGGCAGCCAGCGATTAAATGATGACATGCGGCTAAACATGTCATCAGTGGTCAGATTTTGGAGGGGTCCAGAGAAAACTACAGAGTCTGACATCATTTTTGCATATTCACACACGAGGCAATATTAATTTTAGTGACCTCCGATTGTAACCGGGTGTCATTGCCGCCGACATGAATAACAATCTTACTGAATCTACGTTAAGCTTTAGCCAGCAGTTTTAAATTTGACTCAATGTCGCCCGCTCTGGCCCCAGGGATACTTTTGACTATGGCCGCTGGCTTGGAGCTGTGCCTCTGACGAACAGTTACCCAACCTCCCGGCTGAATGGGTGTTACCGGAGGACCGCTAGCGGAAGCTATGCTCTGTGGCTCCGTACCAGCTACAGGGGAATGGCTAACTACCGCAGCTACTGAATGGTTTTCCACGGTGCGGAGCCGTGCTTCTAATTCACTAAGCCTCACCTCCAACGCAGCAAATAAGCTACACTTGTTACATTTACCACTGTCGCTAAAGGAGGCAGAGGCATAGCTAAACATTTGGCACACCGAGCAAGAAAGAGCAGAGGGAGAAGCCATCGCTAACTGTTAAGCTAATGTAGCTACCAAGGCTAGTAACGTGCAAACAACAGCTAAGAGATTAGCAGGGAAGTCGTAAAAAGGAGGAGAGCTATAAGTGCTTAAGCAGAACTAGTGTGGGTTAAGACTTGAAGTAGATGTTAAAGCAACTGAAGTGAGAAAGCAGAAAGCGGGCTAGTAGAATTCACGAGAACAGTCACAGAAACACCGGAAATGACACAACTCGCTTACCGCAATACGTCAGCACGTCCGTATGTCCTTAATTTAAAGTGCAATGTTCAAGGGCGAGTATAGCAGCAAGACATGACAGCAAGAGAGTGTAGCTACAATTTAAAGTGCAATGTACAAGGACTAGTGTAGCATCAAGATATGACGTCAGCAATCCAAATTAAAAAGCCTGGTTGCTGCAGGAACAAAGGACTTCCTCAATCTTTCTGTGGAGCATCTGGGCAAAAGAAGCCGCTTACTTCTGCCACTTCTAACAAAAGTGCTATGCAGGGGGTCATCATCCTGACACAAGATAGCTCTAAGCTTCCTCCTAGTCCTCTGCTCTGTTATGACCTCCAGAGAAGCAGGGCTCATACCAATAACAGATCCCGCCTTTCTAATAAGTTTGTTGATCCTGTTCCTGTCCTCCAATGTTAGGCTGCCACCCCACCAAACAACAACATAAAAAAGGACACTTGCTAAAATACCATGATAAAAAACATTTAGAAGAGATCTGCTGATGTCAAATGACCAAGAAAAATAATCTGGACTGGGCCTTCTTAAAAATAGCATTTGAGTTCTTCTTCCAGTCCAGTTTACAGTCCACATGCACACCCAGATATTTATGTGAGGGTACAATCTCTACAATCTCTAATCAAAATAGGAGTTGCTTCAGGTTTTTTCCTTCTCATATCAATGATACGCTCCTTTGTCTTCTCTACATTAAAAATAAGGTGGGCTTCCTCACACCAACTGACAAAACTGTGTTGTGTGTGAGATCATTAGTCCCAGTGTGAATCAGGATGTGTTTAACACCCTGGAGGTCTGTAGTGGCCTGCTTCTTTATAGCCTCTGAGGTGGTGGGACTCACACAGAAATATTATTTCTGTGTTGTTGTATTAAGCAGGTCCTGGCCTCCTTCTCTGGGTCCCCTGGTCTGTGGTGTCCAGAGGGGAGGGGGGAGGAAGCATTTGGGGGCGAGAGGCTGAAGATGTCTGGGTGGCAGACGGCTCTGGTTTCCTACCCCGGGTCTCCTGGTATAGGGATTGTTGGGTTTCCTGGTGCAGGGACTGTTGGGTCTCCTGGTGTAGGGACTGTTGGGTCTCCTGGTGCAGGGACTGCTGGGTCTCCTGGTGCAGGGACTGTTGGGTCTCCTCGTGTAGGGACTGTTGGGTCTCCTGATGCAGGGACTGTGTTGGTCTCTCTCTCTCTCAGGGACGGCGCTACACCGGGGCTAGAGATGCTATAGCCCCGTCAAAAATCTGTGTAGCCCCAGTTAAGCCCCTCAAGCATTTTATTTTATATTTTATAATATATATTTTTAAGTAAAAAAAAAACATTAAAAAGTTCACAAGTAGCCATTCTGTTCCAATGCAATCCCCGCTTGCATGTTTGTGTTGTGCCTGTACCCCACTGATTTGTGTACCGTGTGTGTGTGTGTGTGTGTGTGTGTGTGTGTGTGTGTGTGAGAGGGGAGGGGAGGGGCGGGGGGAGTCTTTTGTTTATACTCGCACGTTAGGCTAAGGCTAGCTAGCCTACAGTCCATTGCAGTGGATCGTTTTGTGATAAAAAAAAAAAAAAAAAAGAGTGCAGGTAGAAAATGAAGACCAAGACCCAGTCTCCCAGTGGGACAAAGAAGAAGAGGGAGTTTCGAAAAATGAATCTGAGAGAGGAACTTGTGAGCCAGGACCTGAAGGAGCTCCAGAGCAGTCCATTGCTGCTACGTGAAACATTTCTGCCATTGCCTTGTGGTCACTTGTATTAGGCTAAACTATTTTGTTGAATATTCTTTGGCCAAATTCAGTTAAAACCACTTTTATATCGAACATGCTTGTGCTGTATCATAGCTGCTTTTATTGTAAAAGCAAGAACCTCCTTATAAAGTAACTGAAGTCATGAAAATCAATTATTTTCTTAGCACCCCCACGTATCGGTCAAGCTCCCCCTTAGCCCTGGGAGGAAAAAAAATCCTGGCGCCATGCCTGCTCTCTCTCTCTCTCTCTCTCTCTCTCTCTCTCTCTCTCTCTCTCTCAATCTCTGCTCTCACTATCGATCACTCTCGCAAGTCCTTTATGCTGGAGCCTCCTATTTATAGCTCCACCTGAGCGTCAATCAAAAATTCAGTTCAACCAATCAGGAGCGGCGGGACAGCTGTTGCATGCAAAGCAGGAGATGCAAGATAGGACTTCCTTGAGCGGAAGTTGACAGAATAAACGTCTTCTTGCGTTTACATATGGTTTTACAATACAGAATAATACATTTACATGGTGTTTAAATTGTAAATCAATAGTACACTTAACATTATTTGATATATTAAAAAATAACAATAAAACAGTGATTTTAGACAAACAATTATACAATAAAAAAACTTGGTATCTAATGACATAGTATATAGCATTAACAATCTTACAGTGTATCAGTCTAATAGTTACATTGCACCATTTAATTAGTGACTTTTTACCCTGGACTGTGTATTATTAACTTTTTAATAGCACTAATAATATTGAATGAATTGTTTTATATCTTAACCTTAACCCTTAAAAGGACCACACCAAAGATAAATTACACACAACCTCTTGATCAATGATCATATTGCATGCTGTTTGTTTTATTTATAATGTATTGCCAGAGCCAATGGCCTAATCCCAAATCGGCCCCTATCCCCTCGCCCTATCCATTCCCCCTCCGTTTGCGCGGTCACGTGGAGCTGCGCCATATTAAGGGCCGTCCTAAACCAATTATCACTGAGTGCGAGTGGACTGCTCAGCCCTTAAATAGCGAGTGTGCATCAGTGCAGGCTTCTGATGAGCTTAGCAGGAAGCGCAACATCACAATGGAAGAAACAACGTACAAATGTAAGAGTTCCGTCTTTTTACTTTGTAAAATATTTTAGATCAAACACACACATTTGTTTTCCTCACACTGACTTTACAGTCTCAAACAAACTCACAGAATATTTGGTGTCAAAAGATGAAAACCTACGTGTCCATATGCTTAAATAAACTATATAAATCTGTATGAAAATGTCCTCATCCCATTCTCATGATTTTTAAAAAATATATAATTATGTGTTCATAGGGACAAAAGAAAAAATAAAGCAGTTAATCAATCGAACAAATAAAAAATGTATCTCTTCACTAAAAAGACGAATGCTGCAAAGCAGGGATGGGAGTAAGATTGCCCAGATTAATTAATGAAGTTCATCTGTGAATGTGTAAACTGTGTCTCAAAAGAATTACTGTAATTACACTGCACTGTAACTCTTATCTGACTTACTCAAATTTATTTTTAATTTACCTCATTTTATTTCATATTTAAAAAAAATAAATTTAATAGCCTATTGCTCTACTTTGCTGTCACAAAGTGTCGTCCGGTAGAGTGGCGAGGGCATCCCATGGTTTGGCTTCTCTTTTATACACTTTCCCTTAATCAGGAGTGCCCTCTGCAGCTGCTTGATTCGGAGCGACACTCAGTAGTGAAGTGGTAGTGGGTAGGGAGTGGTTTGGGATTGGGCCAATGACTTGTTGCCATACTGGATTCATAAAACACTTGTGGAGTTTGTACAATATTTCTGCAGTGGCATGATACCTGACTACCATACCAAACAGAGTAATTATGTTTTACTACCCTAATAAGCCATTAATTCCCCAAATCAACTACTGTTTCCTTACCTTTCCATGTTTATTTTAAGTCAATTTATACAAATCTTTAATTGAAATAGAGTAAAACTGCAGTGACTGTATCTCAAGTCTGTTTCATTTTTAGTGCCACTTGTTGGCCATTTGATGGTACTACAGCTTACAAAGTGCCCTTGTACAGTACAGGCCAAAAGTTTGGACACACCTTCTCATTCAATGCGTTTTCTTTATTTTCATGACTATTTACATTGTAGATTCTCACTGAAGGCATCAAAACTATGAATGAACACATGTGGAGTTATGTACTTAACAAAAAAAGGTGAAATAACTGAAAACATGTTTTGTATTCTAGTTTCTTCAAAATAGCCACCCTTTGCTCTGATTACTGCTTTGCACACTCTTGGCATTCTCTCCATGAGCTTCAAGAGGTAGTCACCTGAAATGGTTTTCCAACAGTCTTGAAGGAGTTCCCAGAGGTGTTTAGCACTTGTTGGCCCCTTTGCCTTCACTCTGCGGTCCAGCTCACCCCAAACCATCTCGATTGGGTTCAGGTCCGGTGACTGTGGAGGCCAGGTCATCTGCCGCAGCACTCCATCACTCTCCTTCTTGGTCAAATAGCCCTTACACAGCCTGGAGGTGTGTTTGGGGTCATTGTCCTGTTGAAAAATAAATGATCGTCCAACTAAACGCAAACCGGATGGGATGGCATGTCGCTGCAGGATGCTGTGGTAGCCATGCTGGTTCAGTGTGCCTTCAATTTTGAATAAATCCCCAACAGTGTCACCAGCAAAACACCCCCACACCATCACACCTCCTCCTCCATGCTTCACAGTGGGAACCAGGCACGTGGAATCCATCCGTTCACCTTTTCTGCGTCTCACAAAGACACGGTGGTTGGAACAAAAGATCTCAAATTTGGACTCATCAGACCAAAGCACAGATTTCCACTGGTCTAATGTCCATTCCTTGTGTTTCTTGGCCCAAACAAATCTCTTCTGCTTGTTGCCTCTCCTTAGCAGTGGTTTCCTAGCAGCTATTTGACCATGAAGGCCTGATTCGCAGTCTCCTCTTAACAGTTGTTGTAGAGATGGGTCTGCTGCTAGAACTCTGTGTGGCATTCATCTGGTCTCTGATCTGAGCTGCTGTTAACTTGCGATTTCTGAGGCTGGTGACTCGTATGAACTTAACCTCAGAAGCAGAGGTGACTCTTGGTCTTCCTTTCCTGGGTCGGTCCTCATGTGTGCCAGTTTCGTTGTAGCGCTTGATGGTTTTTGCGACTCCACTTGGGGACACGTTTAAAGTTTTTGCAATTTTCCGGACTGACTGACCTTCATTTCTTAAAGTAATGATGGCCACTCGTTTTTCTTTAGTTAGCTGATTGGTTCTTGCCATAATATGAATTTTAACAGTTGTCCAATAGGGCTGTCGGCTGTGTATTAACCTGACTTCTGCACAACACAACTGATGGTCCCAACCCCATTGATAAAGCAAGAAATTCCACTAATTAACCCTGATAAGGCACACCTGTGAAGTGGAAACCATTTCAGGTGACTACCTCTTGAAGCTCATGGAGAGAATGCCAAGAGTGTGCAAAGCAGTAATCAGAGCAAAGGGTGGCTATTTTGAAGAAACTAGAATATAAAACATGTTTTCAGTTATTTCACCTTTTTTTGTTAAGTACATAACTCCACATGTGTTCATTCATAGTTTTGATGCCTTCAGTGAGAATCTACAATGTAAATAGTCATGAAAATAAAGAAAACGCATTGAATGAGAAGGTGTGTCCAAACTTTTGGCCTGTACTGTATATGCTTATATCACACCGTTCGCCATTTTGAAAATTTCTTGCGCGGAAGCGAGGCTGCGGTGGGAGGACAAACGGAAGTGTTGTAGGACCGGTGATGCCAGAATGGCATATTGTTTTGTACCAGACTGCAACTCTTATCAAAAACGAGGAAGTTATCAAAACTTGTCATTTCATTGATTTCTGAGTAACCCAGACACCCGTCGCCAGTGGATTGTCAAGATACGGAGGGATGTTGGACGACCCTATTTTCAGGTAACGTAACGAGCTAGCTGAGCTAATGCTTAGCATAAGTAAGCTAACATAACAGTAGCTCACCCTGATAATAACCTTGTAGAACTCGTAATATTAATTTGCACATCAACACTCACGTTAAGACATCTCACATCTCAGATCACAGACAACACAAGAGTGTGCTCCAAACACTTTTCAAAGGACTGCATTGTAAGATTGCTCACCGGGTTGACAAAGTGAAAAACGGGAATGTGCCAACTTTGTTTGCATGTTGTCAGCCGAGGACGAGGAGGACAATTCAACGCACCCAGAGGTAACTATCATCCGTCACTAGGTAAATCATTTGCGTATCTGCATGAAAAAGATAATAAATCCATTGGTATTCACCCCCAATTGTCATGTCGATGTAGGGTCCCTGTTTGTGGTAGGGGGGCAAGAGCATCACAATCCGGATCAGAAAGTGAACCATTGTGAGTATTTGCAGTTATGTTTTAAACCTTAGCTGTACAGATACGAACTACATGAGATCACTGACCTACAATGTTTTTATCATGATTTAGTTGTGCGTCTGGTTACTTTGATGAAGATGAGGAAGATGTGGTGGTTTCTAATCTGCATGAGGAAGAAAACTGAGTTACCAGTTATGTACAGCGCTGCTACTAGTGATTTCACTTATAATAAATCTCACCAAGTATGAAAAAATGAAATCTGCTAAAATCTTTACTTTAGCTTTTGTTTATTTTCATTGTTTTGTAAAGTTTTGCTGTATTTCCATTTCTAATTGTATTTGGAAAGTTTCAGTCTTTTACAATGACTTTGCTAGTATTTTTTTTTTTATTGTTGTTTTTTATATAATGTCATTTTTTTTCTGTCCCTTCAACACAGTTCTAATCAGGTTTTGGAGGCACTGCGTGATCTTGACTACCTGGAGGAGACACTATCTGTGGAAGAACAACTTGTTGCAGCACAGAGGGAGATTGCTCGTCTGGTTGTGTTTAATATCATTAGATTGTTTTTATACTGCAAATAAAGTATTTGTGTTAAAATTATGGTTCCACTTGCATCCGTCATGCGATCGGGAAAAAGGCCCCTCCAAACCAAGCTTCTGGGCTGAATTTCAACCCCAGCCCGCCACTGCCTACAGTTACAGAAACCATTCAAACATCAAAACGTTAAGCTCTGTAAGGATTTTCCAATGTTTGTGGCAATATGTTTGATATTTCTGCACATTCAGCATTTTCTTTCATTTCAGCATTCTGCCACTACTAAGTATTACTGCTTTTACTATTTTTCCTGTAAATTTTCTGATTATTTACTACTTTTGCATACCTTCAGCTACAGAAACCATTCAAATGTCAAAACGTTCAGTTCCTTAAGGACATTCATACTCTTTTTTTCTACTTTTTATGCTATTTTAAAGTCTGAACTACTGCTACTACTGCTAACTCTTTATCTACTTGTAGTAGTACTACTTCTCTTACTTCTCCTATACATTTTTTGATTAATCATTACTTCTACATACTTTCAGCTACAGAAACCATTCAAATGTCAAAACGTTCAGCTCTGTGAGGATTTTCAGATGTTTGTGGCAATTTGTTTGATATTTCTGCACTTTCAGCATTTTCAGCCATGGTCTTGAATTCATTTCAGCATTCAGCATCCACACGCATGCATTTTCTAGTTCTTCTTTTTCTTATTATTTCACCCTTTCTGCATTGTTTGTCCGTTAACTACTACCATTTTTGAATTATTGTAATCAACTGTTTTAACTGTTTTCAGACATTTTCTGAGTTTATAATGGGTCCCTATGAGCAGAACTCAACTGGCAGAGTGCTGAGAGTTTCTGAAACATTTCTCTGTAACTCGCTCCCAAGGCCACAATTTTCACTCTACATAGATCATTCTTGGTAGAAATTGAATAAAATTGTCCTCCTTCCAGCAGTGTCACTTTGGAAGCAATCAGACCTACACATTTGGCACAATGAGCCTGAAAGTCAGAGAAACCCCACCAACTGACACATTGAACTCCATGTTAAGAGAGAGCAGAAATCTCTGGAGGACAGCAGATCATACCAGTTATCTTACCTGCGACAATTATCACATTTTTGACTCCACAAACACAATATTATATCTATGCTTTCGGGACAAGTGTACTGTATCCCTCTCACCATCATGTTATTTTGATGATTAGACCAACGGTTTGGGAATAGGAAGAACTAGTTTGAGGAGTTAGATCTCCACTAATTCAGCTCTCTTCTCTGTGTTCTGTGTGTGTGTCTCTTTCTGCTCCTCTCCCAGGTGTGCCTCATTAATCACCACAGCAACTGCCTCTGACACACAGGCCTGTGGGTGTGTGTGTCTCACAATCTCAAAGGCAGAGATTACAGCAGCAGATTCTCCATTTTAAACAGCATCTAAACATTATATATCAGTGTTTTCCATCTATCACATACTACTACAGCCTTTATTACTAATACTGCTGTTGCTACTTTTGTGATTATGACTGTTAAATACATATTGTAACGTACCATAATATTATACACACATAGTGCTCAGTACTTATTGTACGTTAACACGGCATGAATTCATACAAATTAAACAAAATTATTACCACTTTTCTGACTATCCCTACTACTTCACCTTCTTCTTACACATTAAAACCAGCATTGCAGTGTAGCGTAAGCTTTTCATAACACCTTCAAATATTCCTCACATTCATACATGCATTGTATTATTCGGGAACTGCCCATTGGTTCGACAGCCCATTGGTTCGACATCCCATTGTTCCGACCATATTAAACTCATTGTTCCTAAGTCCATTCCGAAATCATCATGATGCCCTGTGGTTAAGGTCTGGTTAGGTTTAGCCACAAAAACCACTTGGTTAGGGTCAGGAAAAGATCATGGTGTGGGTTAAAATGAAAAATAAAGTGACAAACACATAAGCCGTGAGCCTGCTCCGCCTCAAGCCGGTCGCGGCGCACCATACGCCCACCGCGAGCCGTTCAGCACCGCGGACAGTCGGACTAATGGGATGTCGAACCAATGGGCTGTCGAACCAATGACATGGACCCGTATTATTCAACGTTTCAAGCGAGCATTGCAGTGTAGCGTAAGCTATTCAGCTTTCCCATTATCTTCAGAAATTGCATTCTCTAGTTGTTCTATGAGGTCCACTTGCTTGCACCATCACACACAGGCCTCCTACACCAAGTTCACCTTTCCCAGGCGGGCAAGATGTGCCAGGCCTTACAGGACACACATGAAACAAAGTCTGTTTAAATCACAGCATCACAGGTACACATTTTAAATGTAAACCAGTCCCTCCCTGCGCTTGATCAATCAATCAATCAATCAATCAATCAATCAATCAATCAATCAATCAATCCACTTTATCTATAAAGCCCAATATCACAAATCTCAATTTGCCTCAGAGGGCTTTACAGCATACGACAGCCCTCTGTCCTTAGGACCCTCACAACGGATAAGGAAAAACTCCCCAAAAAACACTTTAACAGGAAAAAAACGGTAGAAACCTCAGGAAGAGCAACTGAGGAGGGATCCCTCTTCCAGGACGGACACACGTGCAATAGATGACGTGACAACATGATGAATTAACAGTAATCCATATGACAGAATGAGACAGAAAGAGAGACAGAGATAGAGAGAGATGCAGGACGGTAATGATAATAGCTTGCAACAACATTAATTAAAGTAATAATATTATAATGATAATTACGGCTATTGTGGTACAATATGTTAAAAGTATACTGTATATTCATATCTGATAGTGTACTAGGGCTGTCAGAATTGCTCAAAAATGACGTTCGAATATTCCTTCTAAAAATAACTCATAGGTTCGAACCATTTGAATATTTTTTTTTCCGCATTATGTCCACAAGAGGGCAAACTAATACAAGGAAACATACTTGTATATGTATTAATACAAGGAAACATAACTACCTGTAGGTATTTTTATTTCAACATAAACGTCTTTGAAAACATTTACATACCTACACATTAAAACACATAAAACAATTATCTATAACATTATGTTATAAATGAACGCGGACCTCTCGCTCGCCCCCCCCCCCCTCCCCCCCGACCCGTGACCACACCGCCCGTGGAAGCGCTGCGAATAGCCTCGAAGCACCGGACCGTGACCGGCTCGCACCCTGCAGCGATCATTTCGGCATCTGGTCTATTTTCTGCGCGAGCCGCGAGCGAATGTGTCAAGCTGGGTGACGGGGACAACAGCTGGGAGCAGAACCGCTTGTCGACCAGGCTGGAGAAATGCGCGTCTGATGCCAACGCCCAATCGCAAAGAGGACAGCTGCAGTGGTGTTTTTTTTTTCTCCACAATGGAATATCAATTTTAAATTCAAATTTAAATTCGAATTTAGAACATTCGTTGACAGCCCTATAGTGTACATATTTGACAATAATCATATGTGTAACAGCAGCAGGAGGCATCAGGCAGGACCACGGCAGCAGCACAACCACACACGTCACACTATCCAGGCACCGCTGTGATATAAGTTAACCTGCAAGACAGTGGAGCACAAAGGCTCTGGAGAAGAAGCCGAGTTAGTGACATGCAGTACAGTTAGGGAGATGCAGTAACAGGACATGAGTGTTAGCAAGGGAGAGAGAGAGAAGGAGAGAAGGTGCTTGGTGTATTATAGGAGGTCTTCCAGCAGACTAGGCCTAAGTCAGCCTAACTAGGGGCTGGTACAAGGCAAGCCTGAGCCAGCCCTAACTATAAGCTTTATCAAAAAGGAAAGTCTTAAGTCTAGTCTTAAATGTGGAGACGGTGTCTGCCTCCCGGACCGCAACAGGAAGATGATTCCACAGGAGAGGAGCCTGATAGCTGAAGGCTCTTGCTCCTGATCTACTTTTGGAGACTTTAGGGACCACAAGTAACCCTGCATTCTCAGAGTGCAGAGTTCTCTGGTGGGATAATATGGCACTATGACCTCTCTAGGATATGACGGAGCCTGACCATTTAAAGCTTTGTAAGTTAACAGTCGGATTTTAAATTCAATTCTGGATTTTGAGATCCATTGATCTCCATGGGATTGATGAACCCATCAGGTGTTTTCAGTGTGATTGCACGGAGGAAGGGTCACTTGCCTTTTGAAAACTGGCTCTGTAGTTGATTCACTGTACTGCGTCACTGTAATTAGCCCGGGTTATCATTGTGTTGTTGTCAAAAAGCTCACAGTGGTGGTTCAAGCCAATATCAGGGACCAGACTGGGGCCAGCAGTTTTTTAGAGGCAGTGTTGGGCAAGTTAATCTCAGAATGTAATATATTACAAATTACTAGTTACTGCCATTTAAAAGTATTAAGTTACTTATTACTCTCTGTGTATAACAGTTAATTTCAAATCCAGTGCTGTGCAGGTCTAACCCATTCATGCAATCACATACAGTGGTTACCACTTTGGATTAGAATCCCCTGCTTATATTACTAATAGAATGACGATATACAACAATAGAATAGTGTAGACCATTTTAAATAAATGAATAGCCTTGGACACAGGGAGGGTCAGGCAGAAGATCAAAGTTCGACAATTATGAGATATAGATGAATATTTGTGGGCCCATGAGACATGTTAAACAAATGTTGAGGTTGGCAGAACATGACGGCCACAGATTAATACACCAGAGCTGGAGGACCCAACTGCCAGTTCCCAGTGTGCCAGTCAGCTACCGCAGCACTGGAGAGACAGTTATGCATAATAACAGGACTGTGTGGCGGCATTGCTCTGCAATTGTAGGGGATGTGAATCGAAACACATCCAACATATGACTAACATCACCCAGATGTGCCAATCACCAGTATGAGAAAAAAAACAAACCTGAGGCCAGCCCCTTATCCCTGCTGCTTTCAGGCAGCCTTAGGACACAAAAGCATAATGGGATACGTTGTAGATGTTGCAGGTCTATTAATGGAAACACACCGAACATGATAACACACAGTACAGCATGACCCAGCTGTGCCAGTCACCAGCAGCACTCTTATTGTAGCATATAATGACATGACAACACACTATAACCTTCAGGGGATATCTTTCCTACTGGTGCACTGGTGGAGTGGTGTGGATCAGTGTGGATGAATAAAAAATTAAAGCAATAAACATTTTATTTCAGGTGGAAACTCATTATGTGACACTGTAAATGGAATATTATCCAAAATCCTGTTGGGTAAGATGTTATATTGTTTAATTATTGCTATATTGTAATATGTTATGTAACACGTTACTTACAAAAGTAACGCATAACCCCCAACAGTGTTTAGAGGGGCCAGTTAAATGACCTCAGAAAGTAAGTTATCATATAGCATATGTGGGGTTCAAAAGCCAAGTCAGACAGATTATCTAGAGAAATAAAATAAAATAGGACGTGTCATTTTACCAGCAAAGTTAACAACTTAGTGTAATGTAACATAATTAATAATTATTATTTATAATTATTAATTATTTTATGCTAGCCATTTTTCATACTTTATTTGGAGATCTTTTATGAGGTCAGGCCCATGTTATGGCATAGTCTTAACAATGCGGCCCCTTGGTGAGGCATTTATTCCAACACACACTAAAGCTTAGTTCACATTACATGATTTTCATCCCGATTTTGTCATCGCAGAGGATCTTGAGAGCCACCTTGGGTCGGAGGTGAGTTGGCAGATAGTCTGCCAAGACAAGTCCTCATGTGTGAACAAGCCTACAAGCAAGTTGCCCCCTCGTCTGAGACTGGTAATAGATATCTGGCATGCTAGAAAACTGGAGAAGTGTGACATGACTGACAAAGAGCATCAGCCAATGAGAGGTGGGATACGTCCCACATCAGCACGCAGGAGGACGGAAGAAATGTGAGGAGGACAAGTCGGCAAGCAACAACAATGGGGGCATCCATAGGAGCAGGTAGAGCGCGTTGTGTTTGGACCCAGGCCCTGGAGGCAGATCTAATTCAACACTGGGAGGAATATCCATGCCTTTACAATGTGTCATCTCCAAGTTACCACGACTGTCTGGAGAAAGAAAAGGCGTGGAAATTTTGTGTAATATCACCCGTCTAAACACGTCTTTTGATAAATGAGGATACCTTCAGTGATTACAATTTGTCGTATTCAACGTGGCTCTTGTACTACATTGTGTCGTCAGGTATAGCATGCATTCACGTTCCTCTCTGAATTTTGGTTCAGAGTCGAAGAAGTAAAGACAAGGGTGGCAAGTTTTTGCACACAGTTCTCTCAGCTTATCAAGCTGAGACCAAGTGGGAGTGGGACCAAGCCCTTAACTACAAGGCAGAGATGGCTTCTGGCAGCTCTGGATTTTAATAAAAAGCACATGGTCCATTGTGTGTGTGAGACAACTGTACATATGCTTTCTTTCCTGACGTTACAGTTCTACACAGCAAAGGGTACTGTGTAGTTGCATCAAGTGTACGTAGACCACATGTTTGCATTTTACATGTGGGATTTGCATCCAGCTGAATTTACCATGTCATGAGGAGTTTTCGAACCTGTACCTGATAGAAAATCCAAAATCATCTCCACCGTCACTGTCTACGTGTACCACGTTGCCATCCCCATCTCTCCCCGCTACACCAGATGAAGGTGCTCATCCTGCAGTTCCCCCAAGGGGGAGGAAACGCAGGAGGGAGGATGACATCGAAACACAAAAGCTTGACGTACTGAAGCAAATGACGGCGGTATATACAGAGAGATCCAGCCACTTTGCGTCATTTGGAAACCAAGTGGCTGTGGAACTCGAACTGATCAATGACCCAACAACAGTTTCCAGGTTGAAAAAAAGACATACTGTGCCTTATTTATGATGCCCAGAATTTGTCCCTGACCTCTCCAGCACCACCATACCACACCAGCACACCAACTACAAGTGTGCGGCACACACATTGGAGTTTTCTCGAGAGCCTGAATGAAGAATGACAATGCCTATTGGCTTTATTTTTATTTTGTTTGCAGTGAACACTTACATTTTTCTGCACTTTACCTGCATGTTTGTTTGTTTTTGTGTTTGATTCTGTGTATTGTATTTGTTTGCTGTGTATTTGTCTTCATTGGAATAAATGTATGTGTGGCCTCCCTCGAAAAATGGGTAATTATGTTGCAACTGCTTTTCAAAGTAGACTTCAGACAGGAACAAGTTGTTGTTGATAGGGTGCAAGATGCCGACACCTGTACAAGTGTAATGCAAAATGTGTGAATAGTCAGGGAGCATACAGTTCAAATCTGGACAATTGAGAAACTTTTTGCATTATACTTGTCCAGCTGTCTAGGCATCTTGCACCCCATCAACAACTTATCACGTGATCAATTCAACCATTGTATGATTTGATTAGTCTACATGTCCACATGTTGCTGTCTCACACCCTACCCCCATCATCAACTTGTCATGTGACCAGGCTACCTAAGGCTATGCAGGTTTTATTCAGGCTATGTTTGTAACTTTAAGAAAAACTAATTTTGTTGCTCTCACTCAGGTTAAATCAACAACACAACATTAGATTTCCTTGAAGATGTTTATTTGGTAAAAAGTAGTATGGAGTATGGAGTCAATTAAAAGTGATCAAGATCTAGATGTGCTCCTCCTGCCAAGGAACACTGCCAGCCAGTGACAAAAAGTAGTCCCTCAGAATGTCCCTCTGGGACTTGGCAGTCACTGCGGAGTTGCACTCTTGGCCCCGCCGTGCTGGCTGTAGAGCTCCCATCTTCCAGATTCCTCCAGGTGCCATTGATGATGACGTGGTCTGCATTCTCCCAGTCTGCAAAGGCTGGAGGAGTGTAGGCCTCAGACCGGCACTCTCTTAGGAAGTTCTCCACCACTCTACGTGTCCTGGAGAGATGGTAATTCAGCACCCTTTGGCCATAGTCCATCTGTCAGTAGGGGTAGGGCTTCATGAGGTCATTCCACAGAGGGTATGCATCGTCACCCACGAACATGTAGGGCATCAGGATGTCAGAGTTGGGCAATGGTTAGGAGGTGGGGTATTCAGCAGGCCCTGGTCTATTGCTCTGCGCAGTTCTAAATGTGTGAAAATCCCTGCATCTGACACTCTGCCCTGGATCCCCACACTGGCATAGATGCATCTGTACCGTGCATCCACAACAGCCATCAGCACCACAGAGAACCTGCCCTTGTAGTTCAGGTATGTGCTGCCACTTTTTGCTGGAGGCTGTATCTGGATGTGCCCCAAGGCAATATGAAAACTGCCATATGTGGGAGAAACCATGGGCTATTGCCTGCCATTCTGCCTCTGTTGAAGGTGTCTGATGGAAAACAAGAGATAGTGTACAATTACTTTCTGTTGCTGCAGTAAATGCTGTTTGTATATGATCTCACTTGGTTTTAAACAGCAGAAATTAAAATTAGGCCTAGTTTAGTGTGTAGATGTCTAAGACATACCTTTTAATATTAACTACTGCTGAATAACCTTTAACAGCTAGCGATAAAAGTAAACTCACCTTCAAGAAGTTGAAGGTTGAATGATGCTGCGCTTTAGCCAATCACAAGGGAGGGGGCGGGACCGAGACATGCAGGTGTCCCCAGGAAATGTGTACCTACAGAAACAGCCAGCTCTGCATCCATGATGACCACTCCACCCAAAAAGCCATCTTGTCAACGTGAAAAACATGGACAACAGTACAACTTACAAGCATTGTGCATCCACCAGCACACCTTATGCTCCTCACGACAGGAAAAAAAGGGCATTAGTGGCAACGTTTTTACCGCCGTTTGGTTCGAGGTGCAGGTAGGAGTGTAACACTGGGGGCACCGACGGAAGTGAAGGGGGTGAGCAATCCCCGAGGCCCCTGCACTTCCGTTAGTCGAAAAACTACCGGGCAGACCTTTGCTTTATTTTTACTTCCACGCAATTCAAATAACCCACCTGTAGCCAGATAGCGCAGGGTCAAGGACAGACATTCTCTTCAGGATATGGCAAGCCTAAATCTGGTGTCTGTCCTTGCGATGTATGGCTCTACCAGCCCCAGCAAGAAATCAAAGTCCTCCGCTGTCATCTGTAGCATTTCCCGAAAACCCGTTTGATCATTCAGCTACGAAAGGTACAATAATCTGGGTCAGAATAAATGCATAGACTATAACGACCATACAATGCAAGCTAATAGGCTAGTGGCACAGTGGCAAGTGATTTTCATTCATAGAACTCACCTCCAACTCTCTCTGCAGAATTGACAACCTGCGCAATCCGCGTGCAGCAACCCATTCCTTCATCCAAATCCTTTTCTTCTTTTCCTGTTTCTTCTCAGCACAGAGCTGGGTGCAAACGACCTGCAGAGCTCCAAGCTGTCAGACATCCATGTTGACAAATAAAGTTTAGCGCTGGGGACATTGATAATATCCTGTTTCGTTCACGCGTGACAAAACGTAGTTTGGTGACGTCACCGCGTTATCTGGGGCTCTGTCGGCAAGGGCTTGGTGGAGAAATCTTGTGGTGCACACACACAGGTTGTAACGCAGTTGGCGAGACTCCCGATGACAGAAACACACATCGCCAGGTATGAACACTCAAAAGATTATGATAGTCTCCGCGACTCAAGATTGGTTGGCCAGTCATGTAATATGAACTCGCCTTAACTTGACTGGTCCTCAGGGTCTGCGTTTGGAAGCAGGCCACATTGAGAGTGAAGCTGCAGCTCCTGCTGTGAGCATGCAGAGGTGACAAAACCAGGGAAGGGGGTAGCAGACCATCCTGCCTATGTCCTACTTCTGTGGAGGTTAAGGAGAAGAGAGAGGGAGCCCTCTTCTTTGGTTTAGGGGCAAGAGAAAGATGGAAACAAAAGCTTCTCCTTAAGTTGGCTTGGTGACATCACAGAGTCACATGTCACTTTAGCCCCTTTTACACTGCCAAATTTTCGGTGAATGTTGGGCCATTTTGCTAGCAAGCTGCAAGCGTTTAGACACAGAGCCGGATTGGCGAGTTGATCCGAGGTGCCCAATTTTCTGCCTTGTAGGGTAGTCATATTGGCGGAACCTTTTTGGTTTCAACAGAACGAGACGGCCTTCTGCCATGGGAGGGATGACTTGTGGGAGGAGCTGTTGATGACGCCGCACGTGTGACCCACTGGCGGTAGATAAACAGGAAACAGCTGATAGCAGGAATGAGCAGCTAGTAGCAAGAGGGAAACACAAACCTGACAGACGCTGTAAAGATGAGTAACTGGGGAGACAAAGAATTGCGCGCCCTCCTTGTTCTCGCAAATGCCATAAATCGTCAAACGACGGGGACGGTGAAGAACGGGCCAACTTATGAGAGAATCGCGAAGGACTGACTAGCTGCGGCTTCCCTCCCATGTCACTGTTTACGTCACACGCTGAGCTACACGTTTTGTTACTTGCTCATGCCCCACATTGCCCCAAAAAAGGCACATTCTCCCCGATTTTGTTTTTATACTGCCAATGCTGAAAGAAGACTGATTGGGTTTTCCTGCAAATTTGCACAATTCCTGTTTAAAAAGGGCTTTTGACAGTAGTGCCCAGTGATGTTCGAAGACTGGGTCCAGGGCAGGTCTGTCACTTAGCTGTGACAGTGAGGCATCCTGTGGAGATGAGTGCCAAAAGGTTGTCCTTTGTTTGATGAACAAAGAACATGTCAGAATGTCCATTTCAGATACTCAGAGGAAAAGCCTTCTTATGTCCAGTTTAGATGTGCACAAATGACAAATCATCTGTGGTCCAGTGAATCCCAGCAGTAATACAACAAACATCATTACATTGAGTTGGTAGTAAAGTTTTAGACAATACATTTATGTTTACATGAAAAAGAAATTTATGAAATACATGCTAAAATGCAGGACATACAGAAAAAAACCTATGAGGTGTTTCACATTCTAGTTACCTTTATTCATTATAACCATAACCACTTAACCTGTTAGGGGTTGCTGGGGGGGCTGGAGCCTATCCCAGCTGACATTGGGTGAGAGGTGGGATACACCCTGGACACATTGCCAGGCTATCACAGGGATGACACAGAGAGACAGACAACCATTCACACTCACATTCACACCTACAGCCAATTTAGAATCACCAGTTAACCCACATGTCTTTGAACTGTGGGAGGAAACCAGAATACCTGGAGAACACCCATGCTGACATGGGGGAGAACATGCAAACTGCACACAGAAGAGCCATGGACAGCTGGTGGATTCAAACGCAGAACCCTCTTGCTAACGGGCAACAATGCTAACCACTGTACCACCATGCCGCCCTGCTGTAAAGTGACAGTGCTAACTACTGTATCACCATGTTGCCCTGTGTGAGGCGACAGTGCTAACTACTGCACCACCATGCTGCCCTGTGTGAGGTGACAGTAGTAATCACTGCACCACTGTGCTGCCCTGCTGTAAGGCGACAGTGCTAACAACTGCAGTACCATGCATCCTGCTCTAAAGCGACACTGCAAAATGCTGCACTACTGTACCACCCTGCTGTAAGGTAACAGGACTAACCATGGTACCACCGTGCTGTCCTGCTGTAAGGCAACGGTGCTAAGCACTGTATTACTGTGCTACCCTTCTTTAAGGAGACAGTACTGCTAACAACTGTACCACTGTCCTGCCCTGCTGTAAGGCAACAGTGCTAGCCACTGTATCACAGTGCCACCCTGCTGTAAGGTGAGAGTGCTAACCACTGCACCACCATGCCGCCCTGCTGTAAGGGTCAGTGATGACCACTGTACCATCATGCAAATAACCTTTACTTTAATTTAGCAATGTATCAAATGACAGTGTCACATTGTAAATTGGTCACTCTCAGAAATGAAGAATGATCACCTTAATCTGCAGCTCCCTCTGCTTTACAAGGCTTTAAAGTGAGTTTTTAGCTCATTCTTTGGCTGTCAACTCACAACTTTACCCTTTACCCCACTTTACCCTTTACTTTAGTCCACTGTTTACTGCCTGCTCCAAACCAGTCAGTAGAAAGTGTTTTTAAAATTTATTAGCGAATAGCCCCTTGAGATGAACCATCTCGCATGACCCGCCCTCCAGTAAAGCTGTCATTTGAGACACAATTAATACTTTTTGAACAATGCAGTAGTATTTATTGAAAGCACAATGTAAGCGGTGCTCATCATAATCGCGCAATAATGTGCTATTTACATCTTAAAAGATTTAGTCCCCCCCTCCCATTCCTAGTGGTGGTATATCCCACACTCTTTCCAACGGGCAGGGCTAGCAGCCGTTAGTACTTGGCAGCAGTAGCAGCGTGTGGCTGGACCCGGCTGCCCACATTGCGCATTGCGGGGTAAGATGTACACTCACACAGACACAGTTTAACTTACACAAGTAACAACACATCCCATTTACTGTTACAACAAGCCCCAGGCCCAGGCTGATAATATAAACTGTCTGCAACATTTCTCCTGCATTGTTCAAAAGCCTACTCAATTATGAGTGCTGCTAAGCCAAAAGCTAATGATTAAGCTCAGAGTTTAGTAATAGTCAGAGAGGACAGGAGAGAAAGAAGAGGGAGAGGACAGGACAAGAGCAGTCAGTGGCAGAGTGGCTCGTAGCTAATGGGTACCTGTCTGTAGGCTTTCCACCTGTCAGTGAGACAAACATGAAAGACGTGCAGTTTAACCGAAGAGGAGTGGTCATTATGTGCGACTATTACGCACGGTTGTGAGGTGCGCAGCGGTAGATCTCACAGCACACTGTTTATAAACCAGTTTTCAGTTTAATTGCTGGAAATGTTTAGTTGTTAAGCCATTTCTCATAAGTATAGACATTCACTCTGCCTGTTGGAGAGATAGAAAGAAGATTAAAGCGTCAAATTGCAGTAAAAGATGCTGTATAAAAGACAGGCTACAACTTTTTTCCTTGTCCACACCTGAAATTATTCTCTAAAATTTTACTGTTTATTGCCCCCCCCCCCCCCAACTTTCGCCCCTGCCTAGAGCATCAATATACTACTACTACTACTACTACTACTACAGACAGACACAGTTAGAGACTAGCCAAAGAACATTTTGAATGACACAGATCTCTCTCTCTCTCTCTCTCTCTCTCACTCACTCAGCAAAAACAGTGTGTACCACTACAATAAATTGGCTAAATTTTAGCATACTGTTCTGTATCAGATACTGTACTGTGTATGCTTTACTTTAAACAAGTAATGCTGATAGAGAAAGCACCACAAATACAAGCCATTTATATCACCAGACCTACCAGTCTATTGGGTATATCATAAGTATCTATTTTTTGTAGCTATCGTATATAATCAATTACAACAGCCCCTAATTATTAAAACATCTGTTGATAATGATTAGATTGCTAGTGTTGATTCAGCTCTGTCGTTATTTTGGAGGCTATAGTGTGTGGCCCAGTTAAATTGAATCAGATTATATTCAGGTATTTTAATGGTTTTACCCACTAAACTGGTACATCATGGTAGGTCCGTATAGCAGGAATGTACAGAACTAATGTCCTAAACAACAACAAAACCCTAAACTTGTTGAGAAGACTCAGAGAATCTACAAGTGCATATTCAAAAGTCCACAGTGAGTCCTGGGATAAGATTTTCTTTCTACAGCCAGAGCAATGTTCATCCATCAACACTGACAGCCATGCAGAAAGTGATAGCCATACTATTACAGCCAATGCAAATAAATGGACTGATTACACTCTTATGAAAGCTGCCTTCAAGAGTGCAAGGAACATTTTTCCTCCAGTTACTATCCAGCTCATGCACTCTAAATCATAGGCATGATTAACACAACTCTAAAGTGGTAGTTAAATGTTATGTTGAGATGACGTCTGATTTCAGAGCATAGAGAGAAATGTTACATTGTCAATCAGGGAAAAAAAGTGTGTTTTATTTATGGTTAATCTACAGTATTTTGTGAAAGTATTTTATGAGGAAAAGTGATAATTAGTCAAATGTATGTGCTCACATACGCCTTTGAAAACTTTTCCTATATTGCTTTTGTATTTGTATATTAGACAGTTAGCCCTCTAATGGTCTTCTTAACCATTTGCTAAAGCAAATTTTCACTAAGTGTGCTCAGTCTCTTTGAGCCATGTCTAGTGTTTGGTTGGAATATTTTCGACCAGGGGTTTTCAACCGTTAGTAAATCAAGACTCACTTCTGATTGTTAAAACATAGGGTCACCTTCCCAAATAATTGATTAAGAAATGACAAAAAAGAGGAAAAAAATACAGTGACTGTAAATATGTGTCATATGTGTCAGCATCATTGCCTGCAATTATGAATCCTCATGTCATACTTTACTTTACTTATACTTTCTTTATTTGAAGTCTTGAGCTCATTTAGATAACTAACACCGCCCCACACACACACACACACACACAAAAACAACAACAACAACAACAACAACAACAACAAATACTATTTAAACTAACTGGCAGTTCTTCCATAGCCCACTAGATGGCACTATAGATAAAGTCAAGTATCACAGATCACAATTTGCCTCAGGGGGCTTTACAGCACACAACATCCCTCTGTCCTTTGGACCCTCACAGCAGATAAGGAAGAACTCTCCCAAAAAAAAAAAACTTTAAACCTCAGGAAGAGCAACTAAGGAGGGATTCCCTAGGACGGACAGATGTGCAATAGATGTGTTGTGAACAGAACAGATCAACATGATAAAATTACAGTAATCAATATGACAAAATGATACACTGAGAGAGAGCAAAAGAGAGAGAGAGAGAGAGAGAGAGAGAGAGAGAGATGCACAGCAACAGCAATAATTACAGAAATATGAATAATAATAATGAAAGTAGTTTATGATAGCATATATATGTATGTATTAATATATGATAGTATCAGATTGTGACAATAATACTCATATGTGTATAATATTAGTAGAAGTAAGACTTATGGTATAACCCCAATTCCAAAAAAGTTGGGACACGGTGTAAAATGTAAATTAAAACAGAATGCAATGATCTGCAAATCCTTTTTTTGATCTCTATTCAATTGAATACAGTCTGAAGACAAGATATATAATGTTCAATTTCATAAACATTATTTATTTTTTATAAATATACAGTTATTCTGATTTTGAGGCCTGCAACATGTTCCAAAACAGCTGGGACAGAGGCATGTTTACCGCTGTATTACATCACTTTTTCTTCTAATAAAATTCAATAAGTGTATAGGACCCCGGGACACTAACTGTTGAAGTTTTGAAAGAGCGATTATTTCCCATTCTTGCCTGATATACTACTTCAGTTGCTTGACACTAGGGCCACACTGCCCGCGGAAGCGCCGCGAATAGCCTTGAAGCGCCGAGAAGAGCAGGCAGTTTCCTTTCGGCGCCCATGTTAACCGACTGTGTCATCCACACTGGCCGCGCCGCGCCAGGAAGCTCCGCGGCAGGTTCACGATTTGCAGCGATCAGTTTGGCGTCTGGTCTATTTTCTGCGCGAGCCGCGAGCGAATCTGACGCCAGGGCCACACTGCCCGCGGAAGCGCAGCACACCGAAATTCTCGCGTATGCCGGAGCACCTCCGTTCACATCAGACGCGCATTTCTCCACGCCGTCGACAAGCGATTCTGCTCCCAGCTCTTGTTTTTCACTGCCTGGCTTGTCAGATTCGCTCGCGCAGAAAATAGACCAGACGCCGAACTGATCGCTGCAAATTGTGAGCCTGCCGCGGAGCTTCCCAGAGCGGCACAGCCAGTGTGGACGACACAGTCGGTTAACATGGGCGCCGAAAGGAAATTGCCTTCTCTTCTCGGCACTTCGAGGTTATTCGCGGCGCTTCCGCGGGCGGTGTGGCCCTAGCGTGACAAGCCAGGCAGTGAAAAACAAGAGCTGGGAGCAGAATCGCTTGTCGACGGCATGTGAATGGAGGTGCTCCGGCGCGCGCGAGAATTTTGGTGCGCTGCGCTTCCGCGGGCAGTGTGGCCCTGGCGTAACAGTCCATGGTCTCCATCACTGCATTTTGTGCTTTATAATGCATGGCATGTTCAATGGGAGACAGGTCTGGACTGCAGGCAAGCCAGTCTAGTGCCTGAACTCGTTTTCTTTGAAGTCACACTGTTGTAACATGTGCAGAATGTCTCATTGTCTCAGTGGAATAAGCAAGGATGTTCCCAAAAAAGATGTTGTTGGCAGTATATGTTGCTCCAAAATCTGTATGTACCTTTCAGCATTCATGGTGCCTTCACAGATGAACAAGTTACCCATAATGCCATGGGCACTAACACACCCCTATACCATCACAGATGCTGGCTTTTGAATCTTGTACTGGTAACAATCTGGATGGTCCTGGATGGTCCTCTCGTGTCACAACATCCATGATTTCAGAAAACAATTTGAAATGTGGACTCATCAGACCACAGCACACATTTCCACTTTGTGTCAGTCCATCTCAGATGAGCTCAGGCTCAGAGAAGTCTGCAGCGCTTCTGGATGTTGTTGATATATGGTTTTCACTTTGCATGGTAGAGTCTTAACTTACCTTTGTATATGAAGCAACAAACTGTGTTTACTGATAATGGTTTTCCAAAGTGTTCCTGAGTCCATGTCATATTATCCTTTATACAGTCAATTCAGATTTTAATACAGTGCCCTCTGCGGTGTCAGAGGTCACAGCCATTCAGTGTTGGTTTTCAGTCTTGTCCCTTAAATGCAGAGAATTCTCTGGATTCTCTGAATCTTTTGATGATATTATAGAATGTTGATGGTGAAATCCCAAAATTCTTTGCAATTGTGCATTGAGAATAGTTGCTCTCAAACTGTTGGACTGTTTGCCCCCATAGTTTTTCAAAATGTAACCCTCCTTGCTTGTGAACACCGAAGCCTTTTTAAGATGCCCCTTTCACATGTATTAATAACACTATAATTTGTTACCAATTAACCTTTTTACCTGTGGAATGTTCCAACAGATGTTTTTTGAGCATTCAACAACTTCCCCAGTGTTTTGTTGCCCCTTGTCCAAACTTTTTTGAAACATATTGCAGGCACCAAATCCAGAATAAGTGTAGGTATATTTTACAAAAAACAATAAAGTTTATCAGTTTGAACATTAGATATCTTGACTTTGGACAGAATTCATTTGAATATAAGTCAAAAAGGATTTACAAGTCATTGCAATCTTTTTTTTTACATTTTACACAATAACCCAACTTTTTTGGAATTGGGGTTGTAATAGCAGTAGTAGTGAGCAGCAAGCAGTAAAAACAGCAGCAGTTTGCCGCAATTTGTGAGAACCTGTGAGACAAGGCAGCACAAAGGCTCCAGGGGAGAAGTCAAGTTAGTAACATGCATCAGTGGGACATGAATGTTTGCAACTGAAGAAAGAGAGAAGGAGAGAGGACCTCAGTATATCATAGGAGGTCCCCCTGCAGACTAGGTCTCTATCAGCCTTACTAGGGGCTGGTCGAAGGCAAGCCTCAGCCAGCCCTGACTATAAGCATGATCAAAGAAGAAAGTTTTAAGTGTACTCTTTGATGTAGAGGTGATGTCTGCCTCACTTTGTAAGACCAAAACAAATTCCCAAAGTGTACTGCAGTTTTGAGAACCTGACCTTTTTAGGTGCCCTCCTTCAGGGAAGTTTATGGCAGAAAAATCACTGATAATTGAATTCCTTCATTAGGGGGAGCAATTCACTCCCAACCTGGAAGAAAGACATCCACTTTTTACTGGCAGACAACCATGGCCTTAGCCTTGGAGGTGCTGCAAACTGCACCACTGGGTGGTGGAGATTATGGTCTGATGAAGCCAATAGAACTGCATCATCTACAAAGAGCAGAGAAGAGATGAGTGATAAAGGAAAACCCTGTCAGAGCCCAATACTCAAAAAAAAAACTCTTTGAAAACCTGTTTCATTTCCTGAATACAGACACAGCGCTTACTCTTATAATATAAGGACCAAAGTCCCATGACCCCTCAACTAACCTGCAAGGGTGAAGAGCTGGTCCACTGTTGCGTGACCAGAACAGAATCCACACTGCTCCTTCTGAATCTGAGCCTCCTGTCAAGTACCCTGGCATGACCTTCTCCTGAGGAAAATTAGCTGTGTGATACCCTGGGAACATCCTGCAGTCCCCCTTTTTAGAAAACAGAATCCTGCACAATGACTCCATCACCTGATAATTTCTCTAGTTAGAGTCAGCAGTTTTGCTCCCCTGATGAACACAGCCTGTGCCGAGCTTTGCTTCCCCTTCCTGAGTCGTCCACAACCTCCTGGCCCCCTGAACACACCTGGGTTTCTGCTTAGTCAACCACCAATGCTGCAGCCATCAGGCCTCCCACCTGTCCACTGTTTCAGAAGACTCCTGGGCCAGCCAAGCCAGAAAGGCCCTCTTCAGCTTCACTGATAACCTTCTGACCACAACTAGGAGCAGCTACCTCCACAAACACCATGGATACATAGCCCAGTTCACCCTCCCTGCATGTTTGGGTTTAGCAGGTCTATACCACAGTCTCCCTCCACCATCTCATCCAACTCATCCCAAGTGGTGATCAGTTAACAGCTCTGCTCCTCTCTCCACCCTAGTGTCGAAGATACACAGCTGCAAAACTGATGATATGACCAAGTTGATAATTGACAAGCAATACAGCAATTAAATATATTTATTGTAATAAAAGGTCCAGTGTGTAAGATTTTGGAACATCTAGCTGTGAGGACTGCAGATTGCAACCGACTGAAACTTCTTCTGGTTAGAATTGCTTTAGTGTTCAGTTTTTTTTTTTTATCAGGAGCCAAATTATCCACAGAGATCTCTTCTTCTCTAAAACAAATGCATCACATGATTAAAACAAGTAAAAACTCTGAAAAAGCAGTTTCACATTACAAACCACTATTTCTCCAATGCTGTTTGGCCTGTCTGCAACAAGCACCTGCTAAGTGTGTTCACTCTTTGTCTGATCCTGATTTTCAAGAGGTTTTAAGCAGGAGCTTAATGATCCACAGAGGTCTCTTCTCTCCAAAACAAACAAAACCAGGTTATTTAAACCAGTAAAAACAGTGAATAAAGCAATTTTGCAGAAAAATCAGTGTTTTTTCTGCACAGTTCATTTCAGAGAGGCCGCTAACTACCATAACCAACGTGAAATTCAAAAACCTGAATGTCTCTCATTCTCAGGTAATAAAAAAGATGAGTCTTATTTTCAGGTGATTATACACTAAACTAAGCATACTTACTTCATTGTATTCGATTTTTGCCAATATATCTCCTAAATCATACACACTGGACCTTTAGAGAAAATGACACAGTAAATGTTTCTTTTTTTCCTGAATCGAGTTTTTGAGCACATTTTTGTGTTTGAACTTCTTCAAGAGACTCTATCATTTAAGAGTAAAGAAATCAACATTTCCTATGTGCAATAAAGTGAATTCAACCATTCAGTGTGTCTTATATGTTGCTTTTTTATTGTGTACTTATTTATCAAATCTTTTGTTTTTACTGATGCGTCTTGTTTTTGCATTATCACCCTTGCTGCTCTTAACACTGCAAATTTCCCAGCTGTGGGACTAGTAGTGTATGGCAGTGGCGTTGTTAGGTCTGGGTGTCTGAGGCTTCAGCACACCAAGTCTCAGCTCCCACTGAAGGCTTTTTAATTTGCGCTGTGACGTTTCGAGCACAAGGCTCTAGACCCTTGTGCATTTTTTCCTTTTTTCATGACTTTTATACATATGTATCCAGCACCCACTCCAAATGGACCTTTGACTATTTTTGTCTGAGGCTTCAGCCCAGAAAGTTTTATAAATAGCCCCAGTTTTTGATATATAGGCTATATACATGTGTTTCTTTTGTCTCTCTGTATACAAATGAGCTGAGATATAATGGTAAAGACTTCTCACTTATTAAGTATGCCGATGACATGGCCCTGGTTGCCTGCCTACAGGATGTTGACAGCCCCTGCTACTCTTAGCACATCAACCACCTTTCCACCTGGGTCGATGGCAGCTTCCTTGACCATAATGTCAGTAAGACCAGGGAGCTGTGTCTGGGAGGAACAATGGCAGCGGCTGGCACATGGCCTGTCTTCAGGCCCATTACCATGAAAGGGCAGGAAGTGAAGCAGGTCACTGAGTTTAAATATTTGTCAACTGTCATTGATGACAAACTGACCTTTCAGCCCAATGCAGACTGCATTTACAAAAAGGCTAGGCAACGTCGCTCTCTTCTCAGGAAGCTGAGGAGCTTCAGTGCGAGTAAACACACCCTGGCAATAGTGTACAGGTCACTTACTGAGAGTGTTCTCACCTTGAACATGGTCTCTTGGTATGGGAAACCTCCTGGTTAGAGATAGGAACAAGCTGACCCAGGAGGTTAATTAGGCCAGTAAGATAATTGGACACAAACAAATGCAACTTCAGGACCTATTTAAATGGGCTACTGCAAAAAAAGCCTACTCAAGTTTACAGTGACCCAACACACCCCCTGCAACCATCTTTCACGCTGCTGCCATCTGGCAGGAGACTTGTGGTCCCTCTAGCGAAGAAGAACCGCTACAAAAATTAATTTGTGCCCTCCGCTGTGACCATCTTAAACAGGGACATCTTAAAATAATCAACAAGCTTGTGATCACTGTTGCTTTTAATGCTGCTTTTATGCTGTGATGTATTTTGATGTACTTACTTATCTTCATTATTTATTGTGCTTTATGTTTCATGCTGTATTTTATATGCCAGATGCCAAAGACAAATCTCCATTTCATGTAAATGTAATGGACAATAAAGTTTTCTTATCTTATCTTCTACTTGCACTTGAATAATACACTTAGTTACATTCCACCACTGTAACAACATAAATATACATTTAAATATTTTTCCAAACTGTAGTCATTAAATTTTCAATGAAAGCAGTTGTAAAGTATTCTGTTTCTACCAAATACTTATTACTAACAACTAGGCTACTAATATTTTAAACAACACAATTCATAATTAATAGGAAGAAGTTTTTCGTTTGTTTGTTGGTTTTGCTAAAATGTAGGGGATCCGCCTGGACCTTCCTGAAAAGGTCTGGGCTAAGCCACCAATGTTCTTATATCCTAAAAACGGATGATCTATATTTACTTATCGTATCTAATCTTATCTTATCCTTGCTAAGTATTTAGTAAATAGCGAGAAGTATGTAGCTATTTGTTGCATTTATTTGTTTGAATTTTCTGAGTATAGCTGTAAATAATGTTGAACATAGTGTTTCAAATGTTGGAGAGTCATGTGGTAGTTCTTAGACACACTCAAACACCCACACTCTCAAGCACGCACACGCCTACAAGGAGAGACAGACGGACGGACAGACACTGCAGCCCTGGTCTGAGAGGTTTCCAGCCCAGCTCAGTTCGTGGTGTTCTGTTGCCCTGCTCTCCACATTTGGTTACAACACGCATGTGTTAAATCTATCAGTGCTTAGGCCTATTTATTCTATTTTCGACACACGAGACTGGCGATGTGCAGAGCGCAGGACGTGGAGCTGTGTGGATATCTGGATGGATGAATAGATGAGCGGAAAGCTGACAGCACCGTGAAAACACCGTGAAGTGGACGTGGCGTGCAGCGGCTGGGCTTCTGCAACTTTGTCTGCTTGTACGGTTGAACAGGTGAAGCTGGGCAGTTGAACAAAGCTTGAAAAGGATGGTCATCGGAGTGATGGGATAAACTAAACGCGCGATCTGTTTTTTGGAATCACATAACAGAATCCTGCTAGTCATTTAAAGTTTTTTATTTAAACATGAGCAAAATTTAATCTCTGAGTAACACAGCCGTGTTTTTTAGCCTACATGAGTCTATGGGAAAAATCTCAGCGGAGATTTACTTTTATGCAAGAATCTTTTATGTGAAACTTCTAGAGATGAAGGAAAAATGCAAGAACGCAGCGAAGACGCGGAGAGAAAAAGAGAACGGAGAGTTTTATGAGCTGGCCAAACTGCTGCCTCTGCCGGCGGCCATCACCTCCCAGCTTGACAAGGCCTCCATCATCCGACTAACCAGCAGTTACCTCAAGATGAGGGCAGTCTTCCCTGACGGTAGGAACAGTCAAAGGGCTGCACGCACAGGCACTAGGATTATTAACATATAACATAGGCCTATTTGTATAAATAGGGCCCACTGAAATGTCACATTCTAAGGGCGGAGGACAACAAACAAGAGACGAACAAATAGTAGTAGTAGTGACATAGGCTATATAAATTAATGTAGTACACATAACACATGAGAAACACTCACTCCATATGATTTACAATAGTTACAGTTAATTAAAGCCATTCTCTGTAAGAAAGTAAGCTATAACAAAATCACGGATCAAAGCCTTTTCCCCATCGTATTATTATGAAAAATATATCAGAGCTGCAATATGAAAAGTAATAAATATTGGACTATTATTCAGTGTATTGCATTTAATTCGATATATTCCAAAATACATGCAACGTAATCGTCTCAGTACAGGAATGAGGGATTCCATCAGAGGGACAGCCGTGCGGGATCTCGGTGTGTATAAACGTCCAACTAATACAGATAAGTTTCCACACTGTGTCTCTTAAATTGTTTGTAGTGAAGAGGAGAGAGTTTAAGTGTGCACCGGGGACAAATAGATTTATACACTTCTTTTCTGGTACCACTTTTTAAAAAGGCATCCTTAGCAAAGGTTATGAGTAATAATTACGTCAGTAATGAAAAATTTACTGATGCTTCACACTGTCAATCGATTTTTAAATAAATGATTTATTAACTAGGCTATTTTCAAGCCCACAAGTTACAACTTATAAACCATTTTCAACGGGCTTCTTAATTGTAGCTACACAAGTCATCTAAATAAAACGTTTTTAAAAGTAAAAAAAAAAATGTCACGTGAGTGTTAAAATACTTTGCCAGCCGTTTTTGCTCAGAGAGCTTGCTACAAAATGTCGAGGTCTTTGTACCATATTTAGACTTTCCTCTGATGACTATAATAATCTAATAATAATAGTTGTATTTGTATCATTACTTTTCCGGTTCTTCTCGCAGTAGTAAAAGTCAGTGTTTGCTCCTTCACTCAATCATAATCTCTGGGCTGTTAAACCAATTTTGTTAATTAGGGTGTCATCGAAGTGTTGAAGTTGTTTTCCCACTCTGATTAAAAGCTGATGTCTACTTTAAACGCCTCACTCATTCATCAAGGTAATTATTTCATTAGGACGCATACAGCTACACTGGGGCAGGTTAGAGGGCAGAAAAACAGAGCCTTTCCTCTCTGTCATCACTCATAAAGTCAGAGTGAACACACGGCCTTCTGTGGCCGGGCCACCCGGTAGAGTCCAGCCACCTCTTTGTCCGGGACGCAGTAAAGCTTCAGCGGCAACAGGCCTGCGCAGTTACTCCCTCCATTAGCCTGGGAAATGTTATGTGCATAAAGCCAACGGTGTGTTTTTTAGGAATCCAGAATGCCATAGATCCAATTTGTGGTGGATTAGTTTGTAGCCCCGTAATCCCCAGTAAGGATCCATAATGCAGGGCCGCGGGATCTGGGAAAGTCCAACACTCTGGGGCGCGTGGAAGCACTTCATTTATCACTTCACCATGTGTTCATTAGACCTAAATGTTACTGTAAATAAAGGCACATATATCAGACAGGTTCAGACACGTCACATATTTCCGTTGATCTCTGGAACACTGCTGTAAATGTGGTGAAGTCAGGTAATTTGTGACATCAGGTAAAATGAGACAAATAGGGTTTTACATCTTGGGCTTTTTAAATATTAGCAGCCAGTCACCGAACATGTTATTGCATTGCTTCTGCAAATCTTTAAATGAAATAATCATATTTATTGGTATGAAACAAACCTTTTTTGCGCAGAGCAAAGAGTCAAAAATCACTGGTCCCAGAACTTCAAAGAAAAGTGTTGCTTTTTCTCATTTTGGTAATAAGAATTCTGACGCTTAAATAATAAGGGTATAACAACAAAAAATGTTGTAGGGTGTTGCATTTTATTAAACGTTTGTCTTATAGGCTAATCAAAATATTTTCACACAAGACTTTATTTTTATAGGAAATGATTTTGAGTGAGTACTTAATGCATTCAGGTACAATAGGGAAAAAAATTAAGCTAAAATGAAACATTTATTCTGAAGTGAAACCAGCAGGTTTTTAGACTCCCAAGGGCCTAACATCATGACTTACGCTGACACACACACACACACACACACACACACACACACACACACACACACACACAAGTCTATTCTAGACAACATGGCAGCAACAAAACAAGCAGCTAAAAAACACAGGAGAAGTATGGCAGAAAAGATGGACGTTTTTTATGAATAGCCATAGGTTACATGAATAAATTAATGACTGAACTGATAAATAGATTTAAGCATTCAAAAAATAAACATGAAGGTTTCATATTATCTTATCAGCTGTCCCATTTTACCTGAACATGTCATCACAGAGAAGTAGGGGTTCTCAGTGTGTTTGAAGGTCCAAAGTTTCTAAATTATTTTACTTGGCAACATATTTTCTTTATAGAATATAGCAGAGATCCACAACAAGTTCTAAAAGTAACACTTAAGGTAGTCCTCAGAGTTTTAGGTGGTTGTCTTGGCTATCTACTAAAAGCGTCCCAAATTCCCTGACTTCACTCTAACAGCGTTAAGTGGATAAAGTGTTTTGACTCTATTTACAGAATACTATTTTATTAGTTAATTCAGGGCGCTTTCCGTAAGGCTGGCCAGTACAACATTACCGGCTGGCCGGCAGACAGCAGTAGCTCTGTTGGGTGTCTGGGTGATAACGCTAAAATGAAGCTTTTATCATTTTCGATCATTTGAATGCAGCCCAACGAGAAGCGGATCCACCCGTCTGCGGCACAGACGCTTGATTGGTGATGTGTAGCTTTACCTCTACTGTTCAAACATTTCGTTGCTATTTGTTTCACATGGTGTCACAAATATTAACCCAACAAGAAAACTAAACAGGACTAATAAAACAGTTATTAGTTCATATGGACTGAAAAACGGCAGTTTTACTGTGGATGGCCTAGTTCAAGCCTACAGGCTCAATTTTTGCACATTTTTGCATATCATTTCACATTTTATTGTATTTTATGTTTGTATCATAATTTAGCATTTTGTTATGTTTTTATTAAACCAAGTGAGGAATCCAGCTAGGTCACAAAAGGTTTGGAGTAATTTTAGCTGCCACTATCAAACTGATTTAGCTATTATTTCAAATAGATCAAACTCTAATCTATTATTTAGATAAGATTATTTGGATTAAGACTAGATTATTCATTCCTGTTTTTCCAAAGCCACACAGCAGTGTTCCATTGTTAAAAAGAGCTTATGTTTTTTTCTGATGAAAACCTTGTTGAGGCTCAGAGAGTCAATTTAATACTGAAGACAAACAGTCCACAAAGTTTCTATCTGTTCTTGTCCGTTTGGCCTGTGGGCCAAAAAGTCCAGCTCCCAGCAAGGTGAAAAAATGAACACAGTGAGAAAGCAGGAGTAATTTCTTAATTTTAAAAAAATGTGTCTGTAACTGGCAGTTGCCATTATTTGTACCTACTTTTTTTTCCCCTTGTGGGGTGATTTAGAATAAAGATTACAATAATCCATAAGGCAGCAGAGTCCTTTATTAAATGTGCTACTCATTTCTGGCCTATAGATGTTATCGCAAACTGCAACACTGCAGATGACCATAATGAAAACAACTTAAATTCATGTTATAATTCTTCATACACAGCCATTATATAAATGTAACTCCTTGTTGCAGGGAGGGGGGCTATCACAGCCAACATTGGGCAAGAGGCGAGGCAGAATACACTCTAAACACATCGCCACACATAGGGACAGTCGGCCAGTTACCGTCACATTTAAATTTACACACAATCTAAAGTCTCCATTTTAACACAACCTGCATGTTTTTGGACTGTGGGAGGAAGCCAGAGAACGCTGAGAGAACCCACGCTTACACAGGCTGAACATGCAAACTCCACACTGAAAGGACCCATCCAGCGGGCTCAAACCGTCTTGCTGTGAGGTGAGGTGACAGTGCTAACCACTGCACCACCATTGAATTTTGAATTGGAAAATGAGTGCATGTTGACAAGTTATGTTTTCATGTCCTATTTCTTGTAACCCTAAAAGTTAAGATTTTATTTAATATTTTTTCAAGTAGTATTTCTTATAAGCCCTTAGTGCTAATATTCCAGCTGCCCTGATATAAAATTACAATTGATGTGAAAAGCAGAATTGATTCTACAAACTGACCTGCTGAGCAAAAACACTGTTCTTCAGTTCTGTCAGGCTTTCAGCACTACTACGTGCAGGAAATGATTTGGTAGAAATGAAATACTTTACATCCACATAGGCTTCCAAAAATATTGATTCTGCCTTATTAAAGTCAGCCCCTTATGCAGCGCAACTTTTTTATCATCAGCCATACCTTTATTTTGGACCACTTTGACTGTTACCAGTGTATTTTGTAATCTGTTTCTCAGTATGTGAGAGGGACATGCAGCCAGAAGCAGCTGTTTGGAATCAGTGTGGATAGGCTTCAAATCACATGAAAACATAACGTTTCTGACACTGAAGTCAAGCATAACACCATATACAGATTTTAAAAACATAGTTGACATGCTGCATTCTAAAAAATAATCACTGAAAACTAGCTGCGCCATGATACGTCACATTGTTGACCCCCCTAGCCTGATGACAGCTGGACATTTCATATGTGTCTAGCAGCACAGCAGACACAGGGCTCTCTGAATGCCAGCATGAATTATAGAAAAAAAGAGTTTAAATTAACAGTGTCAGGTACTAACATTTCAGTTCCTCCTGATCAGGTGATCACATAACCCTCTGTGTCTCCAATGTCTCCTTGTTTATAACTGCTCCCACACGTGAATATTTATTCATTATTTTAAGTGCGCAAGAAACGGAGATGCCACTCAGTCTATTGGCATGTTTTACAAATCATGTCTCGGTTCTGTGTCCTAAAGCAAGAAACATCTGTGCTCTCCTCAAAGTATGCATCTGTTGGTGAGAAAGTAAAGAAAAAGCCAATTATGGACATGCACAGTAGGTAGTTATGAAGTATACTGCTTGCACAAGGGTGTGGATAAGGATACAAAGCCAACACATTTTCACTTCGAACTTTTCATAGATAAATGACATTTCAACAATTATATATATTATATATATATATTATATAAGATCATACTTTAAATAACACTTTACACTTTACTCCACTGGTGTGTCCTCTGTTGTTGACCTGGCTGATCCTGACCACTGTGTGTATTTTAACATCACCAGTTTTAGCCAGGCCCCAGTGAGAATGGTGAGGAAATGCTACCTACCTTCTGAAGTGGCTGCAAATTTTATTGAGATTTTACAGAGCACTCCTGCTGAAATTTTATCTGCACCCTGTGATTTTATTGAGGAAAAATTTAACAGTAAATTGAAGTCAACACTTGACTCAGTGGCTCAATTTTAGGTCCAATTCTTTTTAATCTATACATGCTTCCCCTTGGGGACGTCATCAGGAGGCAAGGCATCAGCTTCCACAGTTACGCAGATGATACACAGTTGTACATCGCTGTGTCTCCTGATGACGCAGGGCCAATTGATAAACTGTATTTTAGATATCAAGTCATGGATTGCAGTGAATTTCCTACAGCTCAACCAGGACAAAACAGAGGTTTTAATTATTGGTCCTGAAGGCAAGAGAGAGACACTTTTTCCAAAACTACAAGATTTTAAATCTTCAGATTGTGTGAAGAACCTAGGCATCATTTTTGACTCTGAGCTTAGTTTTATTCCACACATAAAAAATGTAACAAAGTTTTTATCATCTTAAGAATATAGCCAGAGTCCACTTGTTTCTCTCTCAGGCTATCACGGAGGTGCTGATGCATGCTTTTATCTCTTGTCGTTTAGATTATTGTAATGCCCTGCTCTCAGGTCTTCCCAAAAAGACCGTCTCTAACCTGCAATTACTCCAAAACTCAGCCGCATGAGTGCTGATGAGGACCAGAGGGTGGGCACACATTATACTGGTTTTAAAATCACTGCATTGGTTCCCTGTGTTTTTCGATTTTAAGGTTCTTTTGTTAGTTTTTAAATGTCTTAACGGTCTTGGGCCATCTTATTTATCTGACCTGCTTTTATCATATCAACCCCCGCAGATCCTGAAGTCCTCCAGCACCGGCCTTTTAATCATTCCAAAAGTTAGAACTACAACCCACGGGGAGGCTGCATTCAGCCATTATGGCCCTCACTTATGGAATAGCCTGCCGGAGAGCATCAGGATTGCAGAGACTGTTGATGTTTTTAAAAGGAGGCTCAAGACTCGCCTTTTTAGTTTGGCTTTTAACTGATTTCTTTTACTCTTTAAATTCTTTTATTATATGTTATTTTAATCTCTAATGCCTTTAAATGATTTATTTTTTAATTCTTTATGTATTTTATTATTATTAAATTTCTAAATCTTTTTTTTTCTTTTAATCTTTAAATCTTTATTTTTTCTAAATCCTTAAATTTGTATGCACTTTATCATTATTTTATCTCATACCTGTTTTATCCTATCCTGTTGCCTTTTAGTCTTTCAGTTTTTAGCTCCAGTGTTTACTCATGGGGGGCCTCCACACTGGGAGGTGTGTCCGGTCCGCGGGGACATCGTCGTGGAGATCCCTCAGGCCCAGAGGACTGGGAGGCTCTGCACCATGTATGGAGTCTACCCCGGTCTATCTGGGTCGAGGTCTCTGTGGTGGCACTCCCTGTGGCCGTAGGCTGTGGCTTCAGTTGTGTTTTGGCCGATCGTTTACAAGACAGCAGCATTTTGGGTGCCTGAAAACGCAACGTTTTGAAAACGGGTTCCAGAGTGCAGCTTTTTGGAAACAGCAGTGTCTGCAAGCAATGCAACCTGTTAGAGGTCACCAGCCCAGGAGGATTGTGGAACAGGCTGTCGAAAAGGCCCTGTACAACTTGAATGAGCTTGGCAATGTGGACGCCGTGAAAAATCCACTGGTCACAAAATCTATCGAAAGCAAGCTCCCAGAGTCTTTGAAGAAGGAGTGGCTGGTGTATGCTGCTGCTGATGGGAGAGCTGTCCAATACCAGAACCGCTTTGACATGCTCCTCACGTTCCTGAGAGCACAAGAAACAATATATGAGCAGTTGGACCAGCTAAAAGACGAAGAGCCCAGCAGGAAAGAGACCAGGTTCCAGCAAAAGCACGCCAGAACACAAACTGCCAAGGCTAGTAGTGAACCAGCAAGCTGCATCATCTGTGGTGACACCAAGCACAGAACAAAACTGTATTTCTGCAGGAAATTCAAGACCAACTTAAGACCTTCAGAGAGGAGAAATGCAGTGATGCAGCTGGGTGCTTGCGGTCAGTGCCTCGAGGTTCATGGTGAGATTGGATATTGCCTCTTTTCTGTGTAAGAACACAGAGTGCAAAGACCAGCACCATTACTACCTCTGCCCTTTTGCTGAAACCAAAAATCGGTCCCAAAGGTCAGTTAAATTTGGCACAGTGGGAGGTGGAAGCAGGAGATACACAGAGGCTCAGGAGGAGTTCCTCTCCGCAGTAACTCCGCAGTAAGTGAGCATGGACTACTGGTGGAATGTGGCTTGCTGGAGTTCCCCGTCATCATGATGCTCCTTAATGTCACTGCCAATGCTGGACAAAAGGTCGGAACTCTGATTGACTTGGCCTCAGACACAAATTACATCACGCATAAGGCCGCAGATGAGCTGAACCTCCGGAGTGAAGACGTCACCCTGGTGGTCCATGGAGTTGGTGGGATGAAAGCCTTGGTTGAGACCAAGCAGTACCTGTTAAAGATCCATGTGAACACCCCCAAAGGCACTCTCAAGGCACACCAGCTGGTGTGTTATGGGCTGGTCAGCATCGCCGAGATTCATAGACATGTGCCGGCAAAAAAGTTGCAAAAGATTTTCCCTGATGTTCAACTCCATGAGCTGAAGAGACCCACAGAGGTCCAACTTCTTATAAGTCATAAGGAAGGACAATTGGTGCCTCAGAAAGTTTGCTCTATTGGAAACCTTGTCCTCTGGGATGGCCCACTTGGGAAAACTGTTGGGGGCACTCACCCTGACCTCTTCGAAGAAGCCACTGTGACAGCCCATACCTCCAAGACTCACTTTGCTCGCTCAATGAGAACCGCAGCAGTGAAATACAAAGAACTCACCTGTAAAGATCCAAATTTCTGCAAGACTCCTTTCATCCAGGCCAACACTGCAGCTGCTAACAGAGACTTTCTGAAATGGTGGAAGTGGGACAGACGAAGAAGCAGACCGGATGAGACGTCAGAGAATGAATGTTACTGTTGCTAGGCTAAGCTAACTTGTCATGGATCATGATTATGCATTGACGGTTGCTGCACCTTCTGACACCGAAGCTGTCCCAGTAAACAAGCCGGTAAAACGGAAACGTACGGGTCAACCAAGCAATCCCAGAAGAATTCGGGATAAGAAGAGAGCTAAATCGAGGATAAATATTGGTGTGGCCTTTCCGAGATGGAGAGAGCTTCGTGAAAATCTAGGACTACAATTCGACGCCGACCTCGCGTGTGTTCTACTAGACAGGTAAGCAAACATCTGGCCGATGTTATCGAAATATTAATCATTTCCACCAGTGTATTGCAAGCACTGCTGCCCGCCGGGGCACCAGCGCTCCGGCCAGTGGTTATATGACTACAACTCCCATGATCCCACGCTACTTCGTGATGTCATCCAACTCCCTCTTCTCTTCTTATTGTTTTGGTTTGAGACCCCTAGTGGCAGAAAATTACATATTGCACATTTAAGATATGTAAATGGAGATGACCACTGCAAGAAACCACACTGGCATGCCAAATATCCCTGGGCGGAGGATCCAACATCCTTGCCCGACAACAGGAAGGCCGTTGAAGCAACATTCCTCAGGACGGAGAAACAATTGGCAAAGGAGCCAGAGTGGAAAGCTGCCTACGCCTCCCTGGACCGTCATCTGCACAGGTTCCTTTGGCGGGACTCTGAAAATGACCAAATTGAAAATATGACATAAGAGTCAACACTGGAGACAAACCTGCTGGATGCATTGCTCAACTGGCCATGTGTGAAATTGCCAACTTACCTCAGTTCAGTCATCTCAAAGAAGAAAGGCACGTGCTGCATCAAGGTGCCTATGTTGACGTCATCCTGACCTCTCACAACAACCTGAACCAGCTGAAACTCATCACATCTAACATTGAGCGGATCCTAGATGCTGAGGGGTTTTACATGAAGCCATGGGTCTACTCCAATCAAAGTGGGAGGAGAGTGCCCAGATGTGAGGAGACAGGGCCCAAGACAATAGTTCTACCAAATCAGCTCATGGAGATGACAACAAAGCCCTCGGCCTCGGGTACACACTCGACGATGACAAGCTCCATGTCATGGTCGCCGTGAACTTCTCAAAAAAGAAGAAAAAGGTGCGACTCGGCCAGAATCTACTCAAAGAGGAAGTGCGGTTACAAACTCCAAAACCACTCACCAGAAGAGAGCTGTTAAGCCAAGTTGCAGGACTGTATGATCCCCTGGGTCTGGTGGCTTCGGCAAAGCAAAAAGGAACAATCCTGGTCTGAAGAGCTTTTCAAGAAGCAAAGGCAAAGTGCTGCTCAGCAAAAGACACCTGGGATGCTGCCTTGTCAGACAAGCTCCGGGAGGATGCCATTAAGCTTTTGGAAACTTTGTGGCATCACCTTCTCTGATGGCAGTGAGCACGCATATGGTGCTGTGTTATATCTGCGTTGGAGTTGCACCCATGGCACAGCCGTGAGGCTGGTCGAATCCAAGGCCAAATTGACCCCTCTTACCAAAAAGGAGATGCTGTAAAAGCTGAAATGTGTGGAGCCGTCTTTGCTGCCCTGCTGAAGGGTTACTTTGAAAGACACTGCAGAATCCAGGTGGAGAAGTGGTGTCATCTTTTCGACAGTCAGACCGTCTTAGGAGCAATACAGTGAGAAAGTTACGGCTATCAAACTTTCTTTGCCAGCCGGGTTGGAGAGATCCAGAACAGCACAAATGTCCGAGATTGGTGGTGGATTCTAGGAGCAGTGAATGTTGCAGACCTCATAACAAGAGGAGCTGGCCCCAAAGACTTGACTGAGGACTCAGAATGGCAGATAGGTCCAAAGTTTTTAAGTCTACCAGAAAGTGAGTGGCCAAAGAGATCCACCAGGAACGTTGCCACTGCAGCAAGAGAGAACATCGCAAAAATCCAAGAGAAGTCATTCGTTGCAGTTCTTAATAGAACCTACCTGAAGGAGGACCCAGGGCAGAGCCGGCATTCAGTCCAGAAGATGTCAAGCAGGTCACCTGCAGGACTAGCAGTCCAGATGCTAGTTGATGTAAGGCGTTTCAGTAACCTGACACGGCTGGTCAAGACGGTGGCATGGACAGCTGCGAAAAGGTTCCTGTGGGTCAAGACTAGAGCAGAGTCCTGCATGGGTCCAGTTTTCAAGATCCACCCCGACCCGACCCGGCGACGTACAAACCCGCACCCGAACCGCAAACCCGTACATCAGGCCAATTAATACCGCAACCTTGTCTGACCCGTTGAAACACGACCCACAGCCCGACCCGTAGCCCGGATTTAAAGTAATCATTTTGGGTCCTATTGGCTGAATATTGAACAGCATATCGCCACAGTTAAGGTGCCAGTAAGTAAACAACGACCTGAATGAAGCAGCTCTCACAATAAAAACCTGACTTCAGCTCCATCATCAACCCTCTATGTTCTTCTCCCATATGAGTGTAAATACACTTGTTTGTTACGTTTAATGCTTTTAAACTTTTAATCTATGTAAAGGAACTTTACATGCGACTTACTTTCTGTCCAGAGCGACGTTCAGCAGTTACGAGCCGTCACGTGTTTTTAGAATCCATCGAGGAGAGAAGTAATCCATCAGGGAAACACTTCAGAAACATTATAGTTGTACGTCTTATCCACTTATTTCTCAAATACCTAAATAATTATTTACTGTTTCGGAAGCGGCGCTTGTTAGACGGTGGCAGCCATGTTGATTCTGTCGTCCTATCACAAATTGTGTTATTAGATGGTGAAACGCGTGTAAACAGCTGAACCAATGACCGTTGCAAAATAGCGGAGGCGATCCTCAGAGAGTAAATAATGACCAAGATAGTTATCTGTAGTTTACAGAACTAATGACTGATGTGTTTATCTAAAACCCGCGATCCGACCCGCATGTTATTTTTTCCACCCAGATCTGAACCCCGGAAAAAATGTTTTTTTAAAAACCACCCGCAAATCAGCTGTTTTTGTGGGTACCCGACCCAGTGCAGGACTCTGGACTAGAGATGTGTCAAAGTGGGAGGCAGTGTCTGGATCAGGCATCATCACGGTCAGCGAGAGACAAGATGCTCTTAGAGACCTTTGCCTGGCAGCGCAAACACATGTGACTTTCCCAAGCACCACAACAGACAGACTGGTTGTCTACAGGGACGTGACAAGTGGGCTATTGGTGTGTGGTGGTAGAGTCCAGTACTTTTAAAAGGATGGCAAAGCTGTTCCCCTCCTACCCTTTGGTGCCTGGATCGCAACCCTTTTGGCCCATGAAGCTCACAGTGAAGGACATGACAGAGTAGCGGGGACCTTATTGAGGATGAGACGGAAGGCTTGGGTCATCAGAGGGAGGAGGATTGCCCAAAAAGTTGTTGACAAATGCATCGTCTGCAAGAAAGCAAGAGCCAGGACTTGTCGACAGGTAATGGGTGACCTACCTGAAGAAAAAACAAGACCAACCGCACCATTTGAGTTCACTGCCATCGACTTATTCGGACCCTACCAAGTGAGGGATGACAACAAGAAAAGAGTGTCCATGAAAGTTTGGGGAGTGGTGTTTTGCTGCATGTCAAGCAGGGCCATCCATGCAGAGTTGGCAAACACACTATCAACGGAGAGCTTCTTACTTGCTTACCAGAGGTTTACCGCACTCCGTGGCCATCCATTAAAGGTCTGGTCTGATCCTGGTACCAACTTGGTGGTGCAAAACCCGTTCAGGCAGAGCTGTATGCTTTCCTGGGGGAGCAAAACAAAGAAACCCTGGAAGAGTGGACCTGGAAAATCAATCCGGCTGATTCTCCACACCGAAATAGGGCCGCAGAAGCCGCAGTGCGGATCACTAAGAGGGCGCTCCAAAGTCTTGGGAAGGGAACAGACCTCAGCTTCAGTGAGTTCCTGACAGTACTCCGACTAGCAGCCAACCTCGCCAATGAACGCCCCATAGATGCGAGAGCTCAGACCCTAGAAGACCGACTAGAATACGTCACACCGAACTCTCTCTTGCTTGGTCAAGCTTCGCAGAGCGGTGATCTCAAGACGTTCGACTTCGCCACTTATCCGTACAAAAGACTGCGAGAGATACAAGCCCAAGTCAACCACATCTGGGAGTCCTGGAGTCAGCTCGCTGGTCCAAATCTGTTTGTGCGAGGCAAATGGCACACCACAGAAAGAAACGTCGCCATTGGAGACATAGTCTGGCTGTGTGACCAAAATGCACTTAGAGGACAATTCAAGCTTGGGAGAGTCATCAGCGTGAATCCTGACTCGAAAGGTATCGTAAGAGATGTCAATGTTCAAGTCTCTCCAAGCCATTGTGTTCCGGCCAACAGCTCTAGACCAGCTGTCAAAGGCTCAGCATCCAGCGACAGGAGAAGTACTGTGCTGCATAGAGATGTCAGAATCCTTGTTGTCCTCCTTCCAGTAGAAGACCAGAACAAGCAAGACCACTGACGCTACAACCTTGGACTCACCTGGAGTAACCTGGAGGTTGTGTGATCTTCCCTAGGACCCAGGGAAAGATCGAGTGGGAGGTGTTGCGGCGAGTCAAAGGCGGCTCCAAGCGCATTCTGCTCCTGCTCCTCAGATGGAGGCTGATTGTCCCACTGTGTGTGCAGCGGGGCACGCACATGTATGCTGCCGCCGGCAATCGCTCGCCCACGCCAAGCCTGTCCGCTGTGTGTGAAGCTCCACAGGGGAGGCAGATGAGTAATCACCTGAGCTGGGGAGTGGGGCAGGTCAGCATTGTGTGTGCACGCCGGGAGTCGATGGACGCTTTATGGAGGAACGGGCAAGGAAAAGGATTCTAATGCTCTGAAAGGACTGCCGGTAAGCGTTCGGGATTGATGCTTGCCTCTCTGGTTTCAAGACCTGGCGGTGTTTGAGCCTGTTAGTTGAATTCTTTGTTTGCTGGGTCACTTGTTTAATTTAGTCATAGACATTATGTGGCATATGTGGCATAAAGTTTGCTTCGCTATTTGTAATCTGTGACCCAGGTAGTTGTGTTAGTGTGCGGAGTGATGTGATTCATGGAAATGCACTATTAAAAATATTTCAGTTAAAAGGATATTTAAAAATAGATTATTAGTTAATTATTTGGTAAGCAGACAGAAATCAGGTACAATATCAGTAAACTGTGAACTGTAAAAAACTGTTAAACTGTGTGCTGTAAAACCTGTTAAAACATGTAACTTAAGACATTTAATTTAGTTAAAAATCTAAAATAGGAATAATTAGTGAGTCTAAATTTAATGTCATTTCATTTGAAGCTACTGCTAAAATCCTTTTTGCTGACATTTGTGAAAGTTAAAGTGGGGGGTGTGTCTATAGTTTATATGTGATATTTAGCAGTGCTGTGCCTTTGTGTGCTGTTATGATCCATTCTCATTTTGGGTGTTTTTTGTTTTATCAAAGGTTTTTCACCTGTGCTCATCATGCAATAAAAGAAAATTAAGTGCACTGAGTGAAGTCCAGTGTCTGGTTTCAAAGAGTGTGAGGCCCTTCCCTTTCAAGTGTGGGAAAGCTTGCACCGACACGACAGGGGGGGTCTTTCCTTTACCTTAACTGTACCATAGATATCATACACAGATATTGTAAAACAATTCAAATGCCATTGAACATAATTGGGAATGTTGCAGAACAGTCCACTAGCAATGTTCTGTATGGTAATATGGTTGGATGTAATGAACATAAGAGTGTCCCTGCTGTCTAAACAGTAAAAATGGCATCATTTGTAATTCTAAGTTGCCATGAAAGAGCTGATCATCTCCAATCTGCCTGATCTTTTTTCACACCAGCAGTAGGCAGTAGTGTCACTGACTTGGACGAAGCAAAAAGATTAGTTTGCTTGCATGTTTGGGTGTTTTGTTGGAGGCCTCTCCGTCAGCAAGCCCAAACAGTGTAGTGTTAGTGTGGGTTAATAAGGTGGTCAATTCAACAAAACTATGCAACAACAAAAAATTAAAGCATGAATTCTCACTTCCCTCTACTTGTATTTCATGCAGATAGTTTTGGTTTCAGTTGTCCAGGTTCAGACATCTCTACTCCCAACCCAACACAGTGGAGTTGGATAGAAAGTCATGTGTAGAATAAGACTGAGAGTGTCCAGTCATTCAAGCAGCCCTGTGAGCTGAACAGTACAGCTGTGTTTTAAACTAAATGTGGACATCAGTCAGCTGGTAAACATGTTCACAATGACTGCTAACATGCTCATGTTAACCTGGTATAATATTTATAGTGTTAACCACCTTAGTTTAGCATGTTACATTGCTAATATTTCTTCAATAGCGGTAAACTAACTGCATCACTGAGACTGACGAGAATGTCATTTTGTAGGTATTTTATTTCATAAACCAATGTATTAGACAAAGGGATGTTGTGACCTGATGATGGCGCAAGATTAAAAGTGAAGGGTTCACCAACATTAATAGAATTCCTTAGGGGACATGAATGTGTAAACCAAATGTCATGGCATGCTAAAACCACACATGCACCTCATGATGGCGCTAGTCAGGGATCACCAAAGTTAAAAGGATACATCCTCTGGGAACCAAGAATGCTTGTAAAACATTTGGTGCCAATATATCCAGTACATGCTGACATATGAAAACAGCAATTGTAGCTTTACCTGTCAGCCCTCAGCCCCTGGAGAGGCCAGTAGAACAGGGAACCAGGGGTCTTCTTGATGAACTGATTACGCAGAAAACCAAGGCTGAATGAGGTATACACGACCTACCTCGTAAAAGTTGTGATCTATAAATACAGTCTTGATGAGAGAAACTTTGATCCATGCCCACGAACATTTTGGAGATGGAAAATTGGCGATGCAGATGGTAAAGTGGAGGCCTAATTGTAGAAATTATTGAAATTTTTTTTGGCACACACCATTTTTTCCTTTTGTCCATACATACATTTTTAGTATGGATCCTACACACTGTTTTATAAATGAGACCCCAGGCAAGGTAGAAGAGAGCAAAGCCACTACAATGACAAACATCAGTCTCACAAGAAAGGTGACATCCCCTTGCTTTTGCAAGGACTTGTTGCCCAGAATCAGAGGTAAAAAGTACAAAGTTAGCATGACCACAGTGGTCACATTTATGGGAAATACAGTGGTGGAAAAAAGTTTTCGGACACCCCATGCATTTGTGAAATATTGCATTAAGAATCACTCTTAGGTCTTCAAGTGCAATTTCTTTTAGTACAGTCACAGCCAAAATACTAAATAAATCCTAAAAAAGCCATTACAAACTTAAAATTGATTGGTTCCATAAAAATACATAAGAAATTTTGAGTATTGGGTCATTTTGGTACCAGTGATGAAGGGCGTTCTTTTTATTAAAAGACACAATTTTTGTTGCCAAGCTTCGTGTCTACATAAAGCCAGCACATCTGAAAGTTCTTCAGACACAAAAATGGCTAAAACAAGGAACCTAACGCAGGAAACACGCCTGAAGATAAAGATTCTCAGCCAGGAAGGGTACAGCTGCCGCCAGATAGCCAGGAAGTGCAGATGCAGTCCTTCAGCAGTTGGATACACTCTGCAGAAATACAGACCAACCAACAGCTTGGAAGACAAACCAAGATCTGGGCATCCAAGGGTTTCTTCAGCAAGAAATGACCGCATCCTGATCCGCATGTGCAGGCAAAACCGCCGAATGACATCACAGGAGCTTCAGCAGCAGTGGTCAAACCAAACTGGTGTCCAGTGTTCCACCCACACTGTCGTGGCCGACTTTTAGATCATGGCTTAAGGTCCTACAAGGCTATCAAGAAGCCCCTGATCAATGAGAGACAGAGGTTACCCGCGTCGTTGGGCCCAGGCACACAAGAACTGGACAGCCAGGAATTGGAAGAAGATTTTGTGGTCAGATGAGTCCAGTTTCCAGCTTTATCTTCCTCCTACTAATGTGAGGGTACGAGAAGGCCAGGCGAAGCATTATCTCCAGCATGTACAGTACCTACTGTCAAGCATGGTGGAGGCAGTATCATGGTTTGGGGATGCATGAGTGCTGCTGGTGTTGGTCATCTCACTGTCTGTGATGGCACATTGAACTCTACCAAGTATTGTACCATTCTCAAAACCCACATACTCTCTTCTGCGCGTGCACTGTTCCGTCGAGGTAAAAACTGGATGTTTCAACAAGATAATGCCCCTTGCCACACATCCAAGGCCAGTAGAACTTGGCTGCAGGAGCACAGTATCCAGGTCTTAGAGTGGCCAGCTCAATCCCCGGACATGAGCCCCATTGAAAATCTGTGGTGGATTATCAAAAGGTCTGTTTCAAAGCATAAACCAAAGAATTTAGAAGAATTAAAAGCAGTAATTCAAGAAGAATGGGACAAGATTACCCCTCAACAGTGTGAAAGGCTCGTGGGGAACATGCCAGCCAGGATTAGAGCTCTACTACGTGCCAATGGCAGGACTACTAAATATTAATTTGATGATGTGATGGTTTATTTATTTTTTGTTCAGTTTTGAGCACATTCTCTGTTATTTTTTGACTCTGATACCGACAATGTTGAGAACTGGCATATTGAAACTGTCAAGAATTTAGTTTTGTTAGTTTTTCTTGTAAACAATAAACAAAAAAAATATAATTTGTATTTGTTTGTATCTGTCTAATGCAGCCACACCTTTTGAAACACAAAAAAGATTTTTCCACAAATATTTCATGATAATATTTGAGATTGTGTAAAATTTTAAGGGTGTCCGAAAACTTTTTTCCACCACTGTACAGTAGGTTGAAATATACCAGAATATTCCTATCTGAATAAGTTACTGCCTCATATTTCTCTGCTGCTGAGAGTCTGCAGGCAGACTACTTACTGTCTTGCTGTCATATATATCACTGATTGAAACAGTGGCCTGCTTTGCAGTTTATTTGCTCATGCTGCTGTGCAAGACTTAGAGACATAACTAGATTAACCTGTTTACATTCTATTCAAACATCCTGTATATGATCATCACACATATGATTATAAGTGGGATACTGAGTGTGTATGTGCATGGGTGTGCCCTCAACTAGAGTCATGTAGTTAATAAACTGAAGACAAGAAAAAAATGATAAGATTTGTAAGCATCTACATCCTAAAATTCTTGTCTATACAAAGTACGATAGAATAATTGTACAAAATATTACAGGAAACCAAAAAAGGAAGGGTTTTTTCTCTGCTATTTGTCTCTAACATACCCATGGCTTTATTAATTTGAATACAGGCCTATTGTAGGCTTGGTGTTTATACTGTAAATAGACTTAGAATAAATACTATTGGCATCATAAAATGTGTTCAAGTCTTTATGACAGGTGCTAACAAAACCCACAAATTAGTACAGAAATGACACACTGTCCTTTGTGGAGGATTCAAAGACACAGGACACATCATATCTCTAATGAATTATAAAAGTGACAGTGGTGCACATTTAAATGTACTCTCTGAGCAGCAAGGTGTGGTTTATGACATAGACCAGAAGCTGGATAAAGTCGAGTTAAACTAAAATACCATGTGCTCTGACAGCACATATTTGGGGTTGTCCCTGAGGACTTAAAAAACACAGCTAACCAAGCTGCAGTTGTGCCTCTCTAAACTGCTTGCTTTATGACTGATTCTGCACAAATAGGATAAGGCTACACCACCTTCTTACCAATGCTCCAACAAACAACTAAAGTGCACTGCTCTTAGTATCAAAGAATCCAAGAATCAAATAATTAAAAAAAAAAAAAAAAAGAAAGATCTGGCAACTTTGTCTTGTATTTTCAAAACAGGTCAACCCTCCAATTTTCTTTTCTTTTTTTTTTTAATCTTTTGATAGAGTGTGTGTGTGTGTGTGTGTGTGTGTGTGTGTGTGTGTGCGTAATGTCTGTGGCCTGGGAATAATTGTTGTTTATTTGTTTATTATTTGATTTTTATTGTGAAAATTTGATAAATGAATTTCAATATAGATGATTATAACATTCCCAGCCTTGTACCACATCCTCTTTGGTATATTTATTTTTCTTTTCTTTTTCTTTCTTTTTAATATTTCTTTCCAGGTCTTGGTTGTATCAGAGAGCAGAACTACATAACTCTGGAAGGTCAAAGATGCACAAAAATGTTGTTATAGTTTCTTACCATTGTCAATGCCAGAATCTTACTGGGGTGGCATTGTGGAAAATGATAGCAGTGCTCAAACAGATGCTCTCTCTACTGGAAATAATGCCCTCGATCTGCACAGTGTCAAACTTGCATGTTTGGTGTGAAAGCCCAGTGACTGTGTCTTTACCTCTCTGAGTATTTTTCTTTTTGATGATAGATGGAGTGTCAGGCATCGTCTCCCTGACTGTCTTACCATGTCTGTCTCTCTCTCTGTAGGTCTGGGTGATGGATGGGGTCAGTCAACAAGGTTCAGTCCTCTCGACAGCATGGCCAAAGAACTTGGTTCCCACCTTTTACAAGTCAGTACAGGAAACACAGGAAACACTACACTCATTCTCGCACTGCAGTTTACTCTTCCAGACTACTGTAATGTTTTACTATTCTATGGGATGACTGATGACTGAAACTGCTGCTCTAAACCAAACTATATCACTGTATGCTTACTGTGTTTTAAACGATGCTTTGCTTTGCAGCATTAGAGTGGGGATCAGCAATTAGCAGCAGGTAGCTTGTGGACCGAATATTGGCCTTACACAAAATCACATTGTATTGTGCCCGCAATTACATTTGAAATTTGCCTTTTACAACACATTAGTGACTTTGGGCTTCTGTGTGTGCTTCATCAGGGAGTGCTGTTTTTTGCGCAGACCAGTGGTGTTGTTAGGCCTGGGCACCCAAGGCATCCACCCTGAATGTTTTATGAATAGCCCCAGATCTAAATTTTATTTAATTCTAATTTAAAAAAATAAATAAATAAATAAGAATGGGCCTAATTATATTTTTTTTAAAAAGTCCCAGATCTTATGATGTTTCATTTTGTTCATGCATTAAAGCCCTCAAAAATAATATGATGTTGAATTTAAAACAACGCTTTGGGTCCTCTGTGTCATTCAAGCAGCACATTTTGTTGTGATTAGGTGCAACAGAGAGAGTGCATCAGTAATCACTTCAATGTTGCAGCTGGTAAAAGTGGAGCTCATTTTAAATGCTTTATATCCTGCTGTGTAGTTTTATCTAAAATTATACTTCATAATTTATTAGTTGATTACATTTTTGTATTAATAATCTAAGTTTTCACAGCAACTAAATTAGACAACTAAATTAGACAAATAACTGTAGTGGAGTAAAAAGTACAATGTTTCCCTCTGAGATGTAGAGGGTTAGAAGTAAAGTAGCATTAAAAGGAAATACTCAAGTTCAAGTCCCTTAAAATTCTCTAGATTTTAATGATAGCAGCTGCAAAGTATTCTGTTTCTACTCTATTGTATGCTGATTTTTTTTAAAGCATTAAAATAGAGCTTGTTCATACTAAAAAGGTCATACACCCCTCACTGCAGGAACCAACATGGGGCTTTCTACAACCCTAACCTGTACAAACCTTTTGAGGTTTGGTACCATGCTCTTCATTACTTTTCATTGTATTTTCATTAATATGCAGCAGGGAGGCTGTGATATAAGAAGTGCTGCTGATATTACAAATTTTCCTGAAAATGTATCCATGGCATTGTGTTGAACTACTTAATGGAAACAAAAGCAGAACCTTCAATGGATAGACCTTCAGCTACATCAAGTTTCTGCAGTGGAAAAGAGAAATAGCCTACTATAATGCATATTAAAATCAGGTATACTGCAGAGTTCTGGGGTCTCATTTATAAACATTGCATATGCACAAAACGACGCCTGAAAGTGGCATACGCCATTTTCCACGCAAAAGTTGTGATTTATAAAAGCAGACTTGATAGGAGAAACTTTGACTCATGCTCACGAACATTTTGGAGACGGGAAATTGGTGACGCAGATGGTCAGGTGGAAGTCTCATTGTAGAAATGGTCAAATATTTTGTGGTGTAGCTACGCCATTTTTGGCTTTTGTCTGTACATACATTTCTAATATGGATCCTACGCTACGTTTTTTAAATGAGACCCTTGATCTGCTGCGGGTAACTCAACTGGTTAGGATGTACAGTGTGGGCTCTATTGTGGCGTCGGTGCATTATGAGGAACGCAGCTCTGCCTTTCCTGGGCTGCTCTGAAGTTGATTCCTCACTTGCGCTGGTTTGGTATCTTGGTGACTCGTGCCCGTCATTCAGAGGAGAGGCGCGGTAGAGCGTGTGACGATGCCAATCCAGCTGCATGCTGCAACCAGAGGTGGGTAGTAACTAGTTACATTTACTCAGTTACATTAACTTGAGTAACTTTTTGGAAAAAATTGTACTTTTCAGAGTAGTTTTAATGCAAAATACTTTTTACTTTTACTTGAGTTATATTGTTTTAAAGCAACAATACTCTTACTTGAGTACAATATTTGGCTACTCTACCCACCTCTGAGTACATAATTACACACACACACACACACACACACACACACACACACACATATATATATATATATATATATATATATATATATATACATACATATATATGTACAGTATATATAAGAATATATTTGTGTTTCTTGTGCCTTGATTTATGTTATGTTTGTAAAGATTTAATTTATTTTTGTTTTAGTTAAAGGGCTATCGTTTAAAATACATGAATTTGCAGATTATTATTTTTGATTGATTGATTACGTTCATGTTCTTATTTTATAAATAAATCAGACGTTACTCGGTACTTGAGTAGTTTTTTCACCAAATACTCTTTTACTCAAGTAATTATTTGGATGACTACTTTTTACTTTTACTTGAGTAATATTGTTCTAAATTATCAGTACTCTAACTTGAGTACAGTATTTGGCTACTCTACCCACCTCTGCAACCTGGGTGCGCGTCGCGCGGTCTGCCGCCGCCTGTTCACTTTAATTGATATAACACGCCCAACGTCTTAGAAATCACGAAACATGTTTCGCTCGTTTTTCCATTGCTCTTCTTATTGTTATGACATAATGTCAGTGAGACAGAATGTAAAACAGAGCGATTTATGCCACATTTTGAATTTTACTTTCCTTCTACTTAAAGCATTGCGGTGGTAGCTACCCAGCTGCAGATCGTTTTTCTATAGATCACTGACATTGTAAAACTGCGCACTATTACACATAATGACGGTCGGTCCAGAAAGGTGAACTCAGACAAATCCTTGGCAGGATATTCGAGGAACTAGCTGTATCCATGAGCCCCCTCGACCCTGCGCAGTACAGAGCGTCCTCTGAGGAAAACTCTCCATAAGATATCTAAACTGTTATTGCGTCATGGCGGGGACAGCTCTGTGTTTAAAAGAGACGGAAGCCCCTAAAACACAGTTTCTTTCTGACTCCCCACCCGTGCCTTAATGCGCCACAGTTGCGCCAGGCTCTCACTCATTTTCTTTTTTCATATCACTTGACTCACAGCTGCACCTTAAATATTTTCACGACTGTTTTCACCAGCGTGGCCCTCTGCTAACCTACTTTAAATATTCATTCTGGTACTATTTTTCTCATACTGGCGAGACTGTTAAAAATTATTACTACTGATGAAATTATTATTACACAGTACATGTAAATTTAAGTTTAAAAAGGCTATATGTACTGCTTCTGTCAGCTCTTCTGCTCATACTTTTTCTCTTTTCCAACCATTTCCACTCACCTTTATTTATTTTACTTTCAGTATCACAATCATGTTTATTTGTAACTCCTATTCACACTCAGCATACATGAGAGAATACATGTAAAAACATACATCCATGTGACAAAGCTGCCACATTTTGATGTACAATGGTATTTCTCTGGCTCTCTCTCAAATAAGTGAATTGATCACCAAACAGTATCAGTCATGGTTATTAAACACTAAAAAAAGAGAGACATTTATAACAGCTATGAAACAATTATCTACAAAGAAAAATGATAGTCAAATGGTTAAACTGGGCCAGTACTCTCCAGCGTGACATGATAGCTAAATGTTGACTTCTGTTATGTATTTCTCAGTATTGTCACTTTTAAATGAATGGTAATCAACTGGTGGTAATCAATTTGTGTCAAGCACAATAGGCCTACTGAAAAATGTGCAGCTGCTCAGAGGTACAGTATGTGGTCTAGTTAAGACAGAAAGTCACTGGATAAGAGTTTCCAGTTCTGCTTGGCCTCGAAATTCCTGTCCATAAAAGGACCATTTAGTCAGGGCATGTATTAGGCTTAACTTTTGAAAATTTCTGCACATTTAATGCTAAATTTCATTTAAAAAAATAGTTAATGTACCATCAAATAATTAATTCACACACAATGTATGCCCTTAAATTTAGATTAGCTTAATGACAGATTTATTCCAATATAAGCTCTGAATTATGTTCCTTCTCTATAGCCTGTTGAGTCATGAATGATGCAAGAGATCAGCAAAATATATAATATGATAATATAAAATATATTAGAATTATTAAAATATCTGCAAAATGTTCACTGCCCTTATTTTTCTGTTTAGTTTATTAAGTCAACGCTCAAGGCCTTTAATTTAACTAGTCTTCACTGAAAATATTTAATAAGAAATAGGTAGATATGGTACTGATATACAGATTTTCCCTGTCTATCATGTTGCCATGCACTGAAAACAGAAAGGAGAGCGTTCACTGCAGTTAAGATTAAACATGGTCTTTCTGCTACAAATACCACTCACAGTATTCATTCATCAACAGAAAGTAAAAGGACAAATAAATTAAACATTTATTGATTTCATTCATCAAGTGGGAGAAATACAAATGGGCTACTGATTTTTTATTTAAGTGTTCACACTTGGAATGATATATTTTTACTGGGATTTTTTACAGTATTCATTTATACCCTATTTTCACCAATTTATTTATTTATTCTTTAACATAAACATACACATAAACTCCCAGGTGTTTTTCCTAATAAAAAAAAAACTAAGGGGCTTAATAAAAGTAAGTCAAGGGTAAATAACACAAATGTCTATACTTACTAAATTGCTAATGGCTGCATAACAACAAAGTTGTTAGGAGGCAGTGCTGAAAATTTTAAGAATACTGGCACCATCCACTTTTACATCATAATGGCAAAGATATTCACACACAACAAAAACTCATTATCATTCCTTACTTGTGTTTAACAGTAACTACTTTGTCACTGTTCCCCCAGACTCTGGATGGCTTTGTGTTTGTTGTTGCCTCTGATGGCAAAATCATGTACATCTCTGAAACAGCGTCGGTCCACCTTGGCCTTTCCCAGGTAAGACCCTCTTCCTTGAAGTCACTCATACCATAAAAAACAGTATAATAAGAGCATGTACCATATGACATAACACATTTGGGATGTGGCAGAGATGGAATAGTACAGTGGCCATTGCAAATTAAAATAACTCCAAATGTCCAAATGTAACATCCAAATGAAGAAAAATCTTCACCAGCTTGATGGCACACAAAACATCAATTTAATGACACATGCAAGCATTTAGAGAACATCTTCACCAACTCAGAGGAATGTCAGTTGGATGATTTATTGTGTTGTCAGTTGTAAGTTTTAGCCTGTTGTCTATTCAGTGTTATAGTGGGTCATCAAGTTTATGTTTTAGTGTGTTGTCAAGTTGATGTATTAGTGTGTCATCAGTTTGATATTTTAGTGTTTTGTTAAATTAATATTTTAGTGTGGTGTTAATTTGATCTTTTAGTGTGTTGTCAATTAAAACTTTTAGTATGGTGTTGAGTTGATGTTTTAGTCTGTCCTCAAGATGATTTTTTTTAGTGTGTCATGAATTTGATCTTTGAGCCCATTGTGAATCTGATGTTTTAGTGCGTCACGGTGATTTAGCCTGTTGTCAAATTTTTGTTCCAGTCTGTTGTCAATTAAAAGTTTTAGTGTGGTGTCAAGTTGATGTTTTCAATCAAATTGACGTTTTTATTTTATTTTATTTTATTAATTTTTTTCAAAACTTTATTTAACACGTAAGAAGTTTACAGAATGCAAATCTTCAACATTACACATATATGTCATATATCACATATGCCAGGGGGGATAAGAGTTTACAAGAAAATATTAAAATGATCACAAATATTAATGGTTTTGATTGCCTTTTGATTAAGGGAAAATTTAATGGAATCGATGTACTGCTTGACCTCACTGTAGAAAGCAACAAAAGAAGGTTTTCTATGTGTAAACTTACATTTGTGAATGTGAAATCTTGCCAAAAGTATGATGAGATTAATAATAAATGTTTCGTTGGGTTTTGCTGTATTTCCGATTAAGTCCAAGAGTCCAAACAGTACATCCCTCCAAAACAGCTTAAATTCTTTTTCAATATTGTCAGCAATAAAATTACAAATATCGCTCCAGAGGCTTTTTAAATGAGTAACAGTTTCAATATTGACAGAACAAAAGTGCATTTCACATCTATGTCTCTTTTAAATCTTTTAACAATATGATCATTAGATGGATAACATCTATGAATTATTTTAAACGAAATTTCTCTAACTTTGTTGGTCAACAGGTATGGGTTGGGTAAGAGCCAGACCTTTCTCCAGTCAATATGTCCATGTATTTATTCCAGTGTGAGACAGCATACGGAACTGTAATGACATCCCTTTTAAACAGGAATCTAATCAATTTATTGGTTTTACCAGGACAAACAGTTTTTACCAATTGGAGTATCAGTCAAGGATAACAGGGATAGTTGTTGGATTTCCACTCTTGGTTGAGATCTAAATAACATGCAAATACCAGAAGGGATTGCTCCAAAGACTTTTGCAAAGTCTCCAGGTGACACAGGAACATTGTATTCTGCTAGAAACTCATTATAAGAGTAGAGAAGACCATCCATGTTAAATAATTTGTCTTACATACACAATGTTATTATTAAACCAGTATTCAATAAAAAGGGATTTGTGTTTAAACAGTATGTCCTTGTTGTTCCATATAAAATATTTATGGGGTGAAAAGTTATGTTTGAAAATGAGAGGCCATGAAAGGAAGGCCTGGCAGTGAAAGGATGATATTTTTATTGGGATTTTGTCAATATTGTAGTTACAGGCTAAGAAAAAGTTTAACCCACCCAGTTTTGATAGAATATGGAAGGGTATGACCTTCCAAATAGAGTTAGGATATATATTTTTTTTTTTTTAAGTTTCAGCCAGTTAATCTTAAATGTATTATTTAAGGTGCAGAAATCTAGAAAATTTAGTCCACCATTTTCATAGTCATTCATTAGAACAGATTTCATCGGATGATGAGTTCTGTTTTTCCACAAGAAATTGAAAAGCAGCTTGTCAATCTTAGTAATAAGTTTGATGTCCACATACAGAGATAGAGATGCATATGTTAAGCGTAACACTCCCTCTGCCTTAGTGAGTAGAACTCTAAGAGAGAGATCCCGTAATAGCCACTGATTTAGCTTTTTTTTTTTAGTTCTTTGGATAATAGGATTGAAATTTAATGAAGTTCTTTTTTTGTTGGTCCTTGGTACAGTACAGGCCAAAAGTTTGGACACACCTTCTCATTCAATGCGTTTTCTTTATTTTCATGACTATTTACATTGTAGATTCTCACTGAAGGCATCAAAACTATGAATGAACACATGTGGAGTTATGTACTTAACAAAAAAAGGTGAAATAACTGAAAACATGTTTTATATTCTAGTTTCTTCAAAATAGCCACCCTTTGCTCTGATTACTGCTTTGCACACTCTTGGCATTCTCTCCATGAGCTTCAAGAGGTAGTCACCTGAAATGGTTTCCACTTCATAGGTGTGCCTTATCAGGGTTAATTAGTGGAATTTCTTGCTTTATCAATGGGGTTGGGACCATCAGTTGTGTTGTGCAGAAGTCAGGTTAATACACAGCCGACAGCCCTATTGGACAACTTTTAAAATTCATATTATGGCAAGAACCAATCAGCTAACTAAAGAAAAACGAGTGGCCATCATTACTTTAAGAAATGAAGGTCAGTCAGTCCGGAAAATTGCAAAAACTTTAAATGTGTCCCCAAGTGGAGTCGCAAAAACCATCAAGCGCTACAACGAAACTGGCACACATGAGGACCGACCCAGGAAAGGAAGACCAAGAGTCACCTCTGCTTCTGAGGATAAGTTCATCCAAGTCACCAGCCTCAGAAATGGCAAGTTAACAGCAGCTCAGATCAGAGACCAGATGAATGCCACACAGAGTTCTAGCAGCAGACCCATCTCTAGAACAACTGTTAAGAGGAGACTGCGAATCAGGCCTTCATGGTCAAATAGCTGCTAGGAAACCACTGCTAAGGAGAGGCAACAAGCAGAAGAGATTTGTTTGGGCCAAGAAACACAAGGAATGGACATTAGACCAGTGGAAATCTGTGCTTTGGTCTGATGAGTCCAAATTTGAGATCTTTGGTTCCAACTGCCGTGTCTTTGTGAGACGCAGAAAAGGTGAACGGATGGATTCCACATGCCTGGTTCCCACTGTGAAGCATGGAGGAGGAGGTGTGATGGTGTGGGGGTGTTTTGCTGGTGACACTGTTGGGGATTTATTCAAAATTGAAGGCACACTGAACCAGCATGGCTACCACAGCATCCTGCAGCGACATGCCATCCCATCCGGTTTGCGTTTAGTTGGACGATCATTTATTTTTCAACAGGACAATGACCCCAAACACACCTCCAGGCTGTGTAAGGGCTATTTGACCAAGAAGGAGAGTCATGGAGTGCTGCGGCAGATGACCTGGCCTCCACAGTCACCGGACCTGAACCCAATCGAGATGGTTTGGGGTGAGCTGGACCGCAGAGTGAAGGCAAAGGGGCCAACAAGTGCTAAACACCTCTGGGAACTCCTTCAAGACTGTGAAGTGGAAACCATTTCAGGTGACTACCTCTTGAAGCTCATGGAGAGAATGCCAAGAGTGTGCAAAGCAGTAATCAGAGCAAAGGGTGGCTATTTTGAAGAAACTAGAATATAAAACATGTTTTCAGTTATTTCACCTTTTTTTGTTAAGTACATAACTCCACATGTGTTCATTCATAGTTTTGATGCCTTCAGTGAGAATCTACAATGTAAATAGTCATGAAAATAAAGAAAACGCATTGAATGAGAAGGTGTGTCCAAACTTTTGGCCTGTACTGTATTTGTAATGCCTAAGTAAACAATTTCATTTTTGACTGGGATACTACAAATAGATGATTTAGAACAATCCTTAATTGACATAATTTCACATTCATTAAGATTCAAACTTAGGCCAGAGGCCCTGGAAAACTCATTTATAGTATTTATTGCAATAGAGACTTGATTTTCATCCCTAAGAAAGAGTGTGGGGTCATCTGTCAGATGAGTAATAATAAGTTATCTGCCTAAAATACTGATGCCATTTACCTCACTTGATCTGATGTGATCAGCCAAAAGCTGAGCCACCAGCAGGAAGAGGTCTGTCTAATGCCTCTAGTCTCTTGCACTCCACTTGTTTTGTAACAAAAACGCCTAAAATGACATAGGCTACCCAAATTAAAATGACTTAAGCCTCTGAACTGCTCTGACTACATGCATGCATGAGGTCTTGCCAGAAACAAAATCCCTGAAGTTTCTTGTGAACGTGTCAGAAACACTCTAGGTGATACAGAGACAGAGTAATGGGCCCCTTAAGTCAGTAAAAAGTTGAAGATTTTGCCTATAATAAAATAAAAAATGTTTTTCAGGATGAATAACTGTCTGTGACTTCATCTGAGCAGGTAAATGACACCGTGGGGCTGTAGGCACACTATCAATGAACATTTGTTTCAAATTTGAAGAAGATTGCTCTAAGCATGACCATTTTACAGTGTTTTTTCCGTGAAAAGATCCACGTGGAGCTCCAAAAGACAAGAGCGGTCACTCCACTTGAAAACAACACTCAGCCAACTTCTAACATTGTACCTTGTTGAAATCAGGTGTGATTATGATAGCTTATGTTGTTTATGACACAGAAACACCATAAAATATCACCAAATAAAGCCATATGAAACGTGAAGGTTATGACCCAACTTTCTAGACGGTATATCTCAGCCAAAAATAGTGGTAGGAGTGAGACTCTTACCTTTTCTAAAAGATCTAAGTCCCCACTAGTGGCTCGAGTAATCCTTTAACTTTTCCCGTCGAAAAATGGCACGACATGACTTGTCAGCACTCATCGCAATTTGGACTTTGTGTGTTTAGGCTGCTCTGGTGCAAAATTCATAAGAAATAAAAGAAAAACGATGTTATTTTTGAAAAGTCGAGAGCTTCCTGAACCCGGCAATACCAAACATCTCATGGTTTGATGACGTAGTGCGGCTGTGAGATCGGCTACCATTTAACAGAGGATGGGGGGAGCGATGACGTCAGTGTCCTAGCGGAGTTAGAGAGGCTAGACACGTTAAATCTGGGAGACATACCACCCCTTAGTTTAATTGAGCTATTTTGTTGTATAGACTTTTGATGCTTTTCTTAAGGGACTGTAAAATGAATGGATGCTCAACAGTGTCAAATGCTTTGTAGAAATCTACAAACAGCATAAGCCCACCGTCCTCCACCATCTCTGGATAATCTAAAATGTCTAAGACTAGCCTAACATTATTTGCTATATGCCTCTTATTCATAAAACCTGACTGTGTTTCTTCTATGATAGAGTCCAGTACTGACCTTAATCTTGCAGCCAATAAGAGAGCTATTATTTTATAATCGTTATTAAGTAGGAAAATCGGATGCCAGTTGTCTAAAAGTAACTTGTCCTTGTTTGATTTGGGAATTAAAACAGTAATTCCTTGGGTCAGCATAGTCGGAAGACATTCATTATTAATACATTCTACAAAGACTTTATGTAAAAAAGGAGTCAGATCAGTAACAAAACATTTATAAAATTTAAATATCAGCCCATCAGACCCTGGAGATTTGTTGTTTTTGAGTTGGTTTATAGCTTGCTGTACTTCTTGAGGAGATATGGGCCTGTCGCAGGACTCTCCATCTGCTTCACTTATTATTTTCACTGAAAGGGAATTTAAGAAATTATCAGCTACAGTTTGGCTAAATTTAGAGCTATACAGATCTTTATAAAAATTTGAGCAAAAGTCTGCTATTTTATGCTGATCTTCAGTAATAGCTCCATTACTAATTAATTAATTAATTTAATTTGCTAATATTGTTGTTGTAGCGATGTTTCTCTAAATTAAAGAAATAATGAGAGTTTTGTTCCCCCTCTTCTAACCACATAGATCAAGACCTTATGAAAGCACCCTTTGCTTTTTGCCGATATAATTCGTCAAGTTTAATTTGTGAGTAAGCTAGTTCTTCTTTTTCTTCCTCTGTTAGGGAATCAGGGTCTTTGCTGGATAAGTTAGTTATACTTGAGACAATCTTCAACTCCTCTGCTTTCCTGGCTTTTATTGTTTGAGCACCACTCTTTCTTAAATATTTTCCCACCTCATATTTGAGAAGTTCCCAGTTAAGCCCAAAAGAGTTTTCATTGTTCGCTTTAGACCAGGAGAATGAAATCATATCCTTAATCTTTTTTTTTATCTTCTTCATTTTGTAGTATAGGGCAATTAATATTCCAATAGCTCGAACGAGTGGCAAGGACCAGAAGAGATGTTAACAGATATGCATATAGCTTTATGATCAGTTAAAGGCATAGGGCAGATGCGAGCAACATTATTTTTTGTTTAAACTATCAGATATTAGTCAATAGTCTAATTGTGATTGCCTAGAGCCAGTTTTATTGCTCCAGGTATACAATCTACTATTAGGGTTCTTCTCTCTCCATATATCTACTAGATTAAATCTTCTTATAAAGTCAGTTAAGTATGAATCTGTTTTATTTTGTTGAGAAGGTGGTAGTTTGTCTATAAAGCCACCCAGAATACTGTTGAAATCCCCTCCTAACAAGAAGGATGAAAACTGATGTTTTTATGTCTCAATAAAAGATGATTTGGTGGGTTGTCAAGTTGGGGAATGTTTTCTAATGTTTTCTGTTTATGAAGATGTTTCTTCATTTGCTCTTTTCTTAATGTGCAACACGTTGAGCTCTCAGGCCCATCGAAGAAAAGTCTTTCATTACTGCCTGGATTCGGTAGTCTACATGTCTATGTTTTGTCTCATATTTTGGTTAGTTAGTTGTGATGTAGCTGGTGTCAACAAATTCATGAGCACATGCTGGAAATGTGTGTGCTACAGGTGGAGCTAACAGGAAACAGTATATTTGAGTACATCCATCCATCAGACCATGATGAGATGACAGCAGTGCTGGGTCTTTGCCAGCCCCCACACCATCACTTCTCTCCAGGTACTTAAGGATTCTAAATTACCAGGCTCTCTTGCACATGTGATGGTATATATATATTTATCTTAATGGCATAAAGAACCATTATTTGAAAAAGGCTTGCAGACCTTTGTCTGTCTAATTTCCCATGTTTCCTGGCTAATGCAAACCAAACTATATGTGCATTTAGTGTAGTTTGGTCATCATACTTATTTCTTAGTTAACGGTTTCTCAGGAGAGATTATGTTAAGTCTGTTGGTCAGCTATTATCACTATGTGTGTATATATATATATATATGTCTCAATGTGACACTGAGAATCACTAGCCTACCCCATTAGATTAGACCCCACTAGGATTAGTAGACAGATAATGGTCTTTAATTATAATGTGGACTGTGCAGCCTTACATGTGTGTTTGCGGCTTGTATTTTATCTCATTTGTACATTGCTTTTACATTACAGGGCACAGATGTTAAGGTCCAGAAATACACAATGTACAATCCAACATATTCTCACTCCGCCCTCGTCACACATCGACATTTAGTCATGGACTTTCCACATTGAGATATGACGCGTAAGGTACCCTGGGTGCGTTGGTTGTTGGCGTTCCGGGACATCATGTCAATTTCAATCTGTTACATACACTGTCTGTTTTCAAAATGCACTTCGTTTTAAAAGGAAATGTACAGTTTGCAGACAGTCTCTTTCAAAATAAACAAACTACATCAGCACAACACTGTGAATTTATGTTTTTTTTCCCTTCAACAACAAACACATGTGATTACGTTTAGCCAAGCATGCACATGATTGAGTTCAGGCAACAAATGCATGTGACTGGGTTTAGGACAAAAGCACAGGGTTTGGCTTTGCAATCACACGGGAAGCAAACACCGCCCTACTGGGTGAAAGTCGGTTGTTGTTGTACCATCCACCACGCCTCCCGCCCCGCCCCACTTGGACTCTCGCCGCCTTGATTTTTGTTGTTGTTCGGCTGCGTTTCCCCCTGATGCCGTGGCAGGCCATGTGCCATGCCGACTGGAAAGGATAGCTTTTTTTGTTGGTGTCTGATGCCAGAAGTCACTGACCAAGCGCCGGTTTTCAACAACTTTGGAGTGAGACCAGGTTTTATCTACATATCTACATCAGTCATATAGCTTTTATAGCATTAAAGGTGCAGTCAGTGATTCTAAACCAACATTGGCCAAATCAGCAAATATCTCCTCATAGTCTACTAGCTATCCATTCTGTGTGCACTGAAAAAAAATCCTACATATTCCAATTGTAGTCAAGTCTAATTCCTACATAGCCCTAGCTCTGTAAATGGGAAACAAATAAAGTGGCTTAGACTGAGCCAAACAACAGTATTCTAGCCAATCAGCAACAGGGGACGTGGATGTATATATAGAAAGACAGTGGGAGCAAGAGGAGAACATTTGATTATACTGGTCTGAAAAAATTGGCCAAATTTTAGATAATCCCAGGTGTAAAAAGTGTCACTGGTAACAACAGCACTGGGATATTGTATTTTAAAACCAAAGTATACTATAACATGCAAGTAATGTCTCCGTAATGTGTGTTTGTGTGGCAGAGTATGAAATAGAGCGCTCCTTCTTCTTGAGGATGAAGTGCGTTCTTGCTAAACGAAATGCAGGACTTACATGTGGGGGATATAAGGTAGGTGCAGCTGCTGGTTTATCATTTACTCCAACACACACAATGACTTAATTTATGGTAACTTAGAGGTCCAATAAAGTGATGCATAAACATGTAACTGTGTATTGGTCATGGCATCAAATTTTGGACATTCGGGAATATTCAGTTGCCCTTTAATAAAAACTGTTAGATCTTTGTCTACTCATTGAATACAGCCCCTCATGGTCATTACCAGCACAAGCGTGATGCATTTTGTTAGTTGCATATACCAAAGATTAAGGCTGTTAGGGATAAGTCATACTCCCAGCTGGTAATTACATACATAGGCTCAGCTCCCCATCAGGGGCTTTGGCTGTCCAACACAAAAAAACAGTAGCTGCACAGTTGTCCTAGCCTAAGCATGGCCCATTATCTTACACACCCTTTAAAAAGATAGTGAGTATCTGATGAGCACACAATCATGAGAAAAGAGAATGTAAATGTCTTTCTGCTTTTCATATTATGACAGGAAAAATAACTACAAAATAAACTTTGGACCTGTTGCAAAGAGATGACTAGTTTTGGTTGGAAGGTCAGGTAAAGTGTGCTGTGATGCTGCCAGCATGGACAGCAAAACTACACTACAGCAGAAACTGTGTTTAATGGGCATTTGGGTGACAAAAGTTCAAATACCCGAGTTTGGTAAATGAGACTGTGATGATTGTACAATAATAATAATAATAATAATCATCATCATCATCATCATCATCATAACAATAATAATCATAATCATAAAGCAGTAGCAGTCACACAGTAGTACAGAGACCACAGAGCAACTATAGATCAATTCCCAGTCTGCAAACTAAATGCTGTTTGTCAGGAAAATACCAGAATCTTGTGTTCAAACTGGGGCTGTCTGAGTTAAAGTCATAGAGTTTGGACAAGGTGCTTTATGTTTTTTAATCGCTTCTATTTTGTCTTCTCTACTCAATGCACCCTTAATTGTAGTAAAGCTGCAGCAGTGGCTCCACGCTTCCTGCTGCAGCAGTGAGGGAGAATCAGACACCACTGCATTCTTGAATGACTCCTTTAATGTTAAAAAAAACTCCCAGGCGGCTCAGTTGACAAGTCAAAAGTAATATGCACCTTGTGTCAAACGAAATTACAATGTCAACATAGTACTTTGAGTATACCACCCATAAACTGAGCACACAGGTGTTACTAATCAGATTGATGTCAGTGGGCAACTACATTGGCAAAGCTGGCAAAGCACTATTTTGGAGTGAGCGAATTGCCACAGACCTGTGCACGAAACTCAGTCAAAGAAGTTAACTACAGCCCTTGCTAAATATGCCAGTTTAATACAATGCAAAATGCAATAGGCTTGTGCTAATAACGTTAGCATGTTGTATTTTGGGGGAAAATGTGTCAAGTGCTTTGTTCTGTGAATCCTCCAAGTTATAATAAAGCCAATTTGTGTACTTTGTTTGAAAGTGTCTCTATTAAGCCATGTTGAATGTGTGTTTTAGATGTGTTTTGAGACAGTCAGACTTGACAGCACTTCACAGAAACCCCCACTGCCAATCAGTGTTTAGAAGGTGTAACTGCAGAGCAACACAAACATGCTGAAATTTAGCGAATAATTGGGATTAAAAAACATTAATCATTTGTCAGCTGTAGTTTAAACCTTTTCAGCTTTTTGTCTCTTCCAATTCCTTTGAATGTGTCCACATGTGATGACGTTAGTGTAATGTTGTGGGTTCCCAGGTCATCCACTGCAGCGGCTACCTGAAAGTGCGTCAGTACATGGTGGACATGGTGCTGTATGAATCCAGTTATCAGACTGTAGGCTTGGTAGCAGTTGGTCACTCCTTGCCCCCCAGTGGTATCACTGAGATCAAACTCCACAGCAACATGTTCATGTTCCGGGCCAGCCTGGAATTAAAACTCATTTTCTTGGACACAAGGTAGGAGAGACGCTTGACTGAACAGGTGGATAGAAAGATGAAAGCCATGATATCATCTTGATCGCTATAAAATCATAATATGATATGATCACAAATGATCAAAAGAAAAAAAAATTGTAATTACAAATACACTCTTGGTACAATACATGCAGAAGATAAGATTAGATAAGAAGATAAGATTATAAAATGTTATAAGAATATAGAATTATGTGTACAATAGCTAATAGTTAGCTGTTTTAAAATATGTGTACCACTAGATTGTTAACTAAACTATGATGCACTTGACCACACTGATGTCAACCCCTCTGACTGTTAGCTTGTGCCCTCTCTCTTGTGTTCTGGAGCCAGGGTGGCAGAGCTGACAGGCTATGAGCCTCAGGACCTGATAGAGAAGACTCTCTACCACCACGTTCATGCCTGTGACGTTTTCCATCTACGCTATGCTCACCATTTATGTGAGTCCTTGAAATCCTTAGTCAGACACAGGGGAGTATTATAATATCTGTAATAGTAGATATCAGTATCATGTTTAGTTTCCTTATAACAAAAACAAGTTTTATCGAAACAGTTTAGAATGAATAGAGTTAAAACAAGAGATTCTGTTCCTTGGCTGTTTTCTAATCACCCATATAGCTAATATTTTGTCTGTCTTCTTGTGTGTGAATGTGCATGTGTGTGAATGCTCATCTCTCTCACTCTGTTTAGACAACTAATGGAATAAGTAAGTTATTAAAAAAAAAACCCACACAAATCACCAACAGCAGTGACACAAGACTTAGTGAATGGGCAGATTTTGCATTTTTATCATATGGGGAATAAAAATTGGGGGAATTAAAACTCCAGGAGAAAAGCAGGGAGAGGGGCAGAAATAGGTTGGCAAGCATGGGATGCATAAATGATTATTTATCAGAATCAGATCATTTATATCATATGTAATATATCCTTTACACAATTGACAGTAGATTATTAGTGTGTTTTCCTGCCAGATTTGCTCGCAGATCACAGAGATAAAAGAGCAAATACCAAAACTTTCGCTATCCTGTGTGAACAGCACAGTTGGTTAACATGGGCACTAAAAAAAGCAGGCAGCACATCACGGTGTTTCCGCCTAGACCCAATGCTACACCGTACAAAGTGTGTGGAGCGAGCAGCAAAAAAAGTTACAATAATCATGTGACCCCCTTGCAGTTGTGGCCCTAAACAACCACATGGAGTGTTTATGCCAGCAGCTGACCCAAGTCAGAACAGGCAAACTTATCCAGAAAGGGGCAACTGTGGCTCAGAGGTAGGGCAGGTCATCCACTAATAAAAAAAAAAAAGCAGTTCGATCCCCGGCTCCTCCAGTCTGCATGTCAAAGTATCCTCAGGTAAGAGTATATATACCTATGGCTGTGCCAGAGGTGTATGAGTTTGTGTGAATGTTTAACTGAGTAGCAGGTGGCAGGTGGAGGGTCCAAAGGACAGAGAGATGTCCAATGCTGTAAAGCCCTGTGAGGCAAATTGTGATTTGTGATATTGGGCTTTATAAATAAAATTGATTGATTGATTGACCTTGTATGGTAGTCTTGGCCACCAGAGCAGGGGACTGTGACAAGTAATGTAAAGGCACTTTGAGAGGTCAGAAGACTAGAAAGGCACTATACAAGTGCAGTCCATGTAGTATTAACCATGTGGATTTGGCAGGCAGAACAAAGGCTGGAAAGCTGGGGCAGATGCTAACTCTGGCAAAGACAGGGTCAAAATGGGCTAGTATATGTAATACAAGACTGAGGAGGGAAATAGGGAACAGGTGAGGGGGTAGGGTCAGGTGATGGATATGGTGGAAAAAGGGATGAATGAATGAAGCAAGCTCTTCTGGCCTGGCTTGAACGGGGACATGTGGAAGGTTGAGTGGATCGTCATGGGGTGAGGAAGATGGAGGTAGACTGCAACTGGGTTGATGACCCTGGAGGTGAGGAATGAACCTATGAACCATGGAGCCAACTTCCTGGACTTCACTCTGAGTGAGTAAGTCCTGCAAGGATAACCAGATGTTCTGCTGCAGCAATCTTCTGGTAACAGTCAAAGGTACGAAGAACAACGATAGCAAGGAATAGAAGCCTGGACTGCAGGGATGCTCGCCTCACATTCCTGATCAGGAAAGAGGGGACGCTGATAATCCTGTGGACACTGGAAGGGGGAGTGTCTGATAGCAGCTGGGTAGCTGGGACAAGTGTTATGGGCATACTCTACCAAAGGCAGTTGCCTAGAAACCCAGAAAAAGGGGTTCCAGGAGCCTACTTTTTCAAAAACCAAAATGTGCATTGCGATCCCCAGTCAGAGCCAATGTCCCCGAGGATACCATGTAGGTTAAAGACATGATTTAATGCAAGTTCAGCTTTTTCCCTGGCTTCAGGTAATTTAGGCAAGGAAAGGAACTTGGCAGACTTGGTAAACTAGTCAACAACAGTGAGAATGATAGGGCTATCACCAGGTGCAGGGAATGTGACAAAGTCACAGAGATGGAAACTGGAAGCAGTTTCAGTAGACAGGTGGGGCTTTTTAAGCTGAGAGCAGATCAGACAAGCAGCACCAAACTCCCTGGTGTTGTGCTCCATAGAGGCCCACCAGAAACATTGACACTGGAGAGCCAGGGTGGGTTTGACACTAGCATGGCAGGCCAGTTGAGAGGAATGATTCCACTGCAGAACCTGGGAGCAGAGGCTAGCAGGTGTAAACAGGGACAGGCTCTGGGAGCTAGAAACCCAGACTGAGCTTGTTTTACCTTGTCCTCTATTACTCAGTTGATGGCATCAACAAAGTAGGTGGAGAGGAGAATCTCCTCATGTCGTACAAGAGAATTTTTGAGACTGAAACTGGTGAAAGAGGGCTGCACATCTAACACTGCTGGTCCACTGGGGAAATGAGAGTGAGAAGTTGATTAGAGCCATGGGAGGAGCCGCCACTGAGCTGTACTTCCTGAGAAACCACCAGTAAAAGTTAATGAAGCCCAAGAAATACTGCAGTTCCTTGTAAAAGTAGGGGATGGGCCATTTCGAGACCTTGACCTTAGCAGGATTCCTCTGGATGCTCCCTGCTTTGACAACAAACCCCAGGAATAACAACTTCAAGAATGTTCCCATTTCTTTGCCTCTCCACAAGCTTCTGGAGAATGCACCTTACATGCTGTGCATGCTTCTGCTTGGACTTAAATAACATGAGAATATCATAAAGAAAGACAAACACAGGAATTACACTGGTCTCTGAGGACGTCATTCAGAAAAGCCTTGAAAACGGCATCGGCTTTTGTTCGACCAAAAGGTATGACCAGGTACTCATAATGTCCACTGGATGTGATAAATGCAGTCTTTCATTCACACTCCTCCCTGACACACATAAGGTGATATGCATTTCTGAGGTCAAACTTGGAAAATATGGTAGCCCCCTGCAGCAGTTCAAAGGCAGAAGAGATGAGTGTGAGAGAGACATCTGATCTTAACTGTGAGCTCTTAATCTGTGACCTCAGTTGTCAAATCAAGGCAGGAGTGAAGCCGAATAGATAGGAGTGCTTCCTACCTATCTGGTAGGAAGCATAGAGGACCTCGGGGGCTGACAGAAAGAGCTCTTTTGTCCTTCATTCCTCGAGACAACTATCAATGTGGATGGTGAGGGTAATCAGAACGTCCAGATCTGAGGGAGGATCACAGGCCGCCAGTTCATCATTATATTGGAGAGACTACTGTAGATGACATCATAGAGAGGAAGAGAATATCACCTATTTCACCAGCAATGGTTTTGAATTCAGTTGAGTATTTGGCCACCCTTTCCCCCTTCTTGAAGCAGGCTGAACATACCTATAACTGCTGCTCTTCCTGGGGTAGCATAATCAAATACTTACAAAGTTCGGATGGAGGAACTACCAACAGGGCCTGTGCTGTCACCGAATCTTTCTCACAGATGAATTCAACAACCTGCTTGTGGCGAGCAGATATCTCTAATTCCTTGTGAGGTCAGTTGCTGCTCTCAGCAGTGGATAGCCCTCACCTGTGTTGACAGTTCTGGGTTTGTTTTGGCCAGATTGTACTGCAATGGCTCAGAGCAAGCTTAAACCCAACAGCACAACTCATAGGCTAAGATAATTTTACCTCAACAAAAAATAGGCAAAGGTCAAAACCAGGTAGGCTGTCAAACCGGCAAACTTATACAGAAAGGGGATAGGGTGAGACTCAACAGTCCCTGGAGCAGGCAGTGTGTCAAGCAGGTAGAATCAGACAGACAGGACAAAGGCTGGTGAAGACAGAGGGAATGAGCTGGTATTTGTATATACTGCAAGACTAATGTAGGAAATGGGGAACAGGTGAGAAGGTGAGCAGGAATGGCTAAGTGATGGGAATGGTGGTAAAAAGGCTCCTGCAGGGCATGAGGAAATGGCTAGATATGAAATAACAAGAGAGATAGTTTATTGCAGGGAAAATGGGGCAGGCAACAGCATGAATGCTAGGGACTGGCTGAAGTCATGTCAGACAAAGTAAATTTGCAAGATGCCCAAACACAGAGTTCTGGAAAAGGAAAGTAAATTTTGTAGGTAAAAAAAAGTGTTGCAAAAATAGCTTATGGCATTGACACATTATATGACTTTCAAAGTTTCAAAACCTTGAATTTGTTGTGATTTGCATATTATATGGGTGATCGGTGACAGGGGGTCACACCTGACAAGACATTTCACTAGGGAGAATCCCTGACCAGTTGCTCTGGTTTAATACACACAAGTGATACAGGAGAGGATTCAAGACCACACAAGAGAAGAGTTCTTTCCTCCAAAACTGGATGTCCCCAAGAAGCTAGCGATCCAAGCTTTGTGTGCTGATTTGCAGCTAAAAACCAAAGAAGAACAAGAAAAGAATATGGAGGGAGAATGGTTGAAGAGACATGGGATACAAGGATTGTCTGTTCTGCTTGGCAATGTTCTGCTGGAGGCGTTGCAACTTCTCCAATATTTCTTTCACTTTGTATCTTGCACTTTCACTGGTTTAGGTGATCGCTGCTGAAATTGCCAGTCATAACAAATTTCACACTGCAGAATTTAGACTTGCAGACAGGTCCAGATATTTGAACTGGTAAATTATCTCAGCTGTCTGTAATGCATCGGCACATCTCTCAGATTGTTCCTTTGAAGATTCACACACAGAGATCGTTGCTCACAGAAGTGATAGCCAATTTGGCTCTGATCTGGGGCCTTTGTCTCCAACAGCTGCCGGCAAGTGGAAAGTCAGGTCTAAAATTCTACAGTGTAAACTCAGTAAAAGATGGTTCCTTCACTATGTTACATGTCAATGACTGCAATGTTTTATACTTCATTCATTCATTCATCTTCTAACCGCTTCATCCTCTTGAGGGTCGCGGGGGGGCTGGAGCCTATCCCAGCTGACATCGGGCAAGAGGCAGGGTACACCCTGGACAGGTCGCCAGACTACCGCAGGGCTGACACATAGAGACAGACAACCATTCACGCTCACATTCACATCTACGGACAATTTAGAGTTACCAATTAACCTAGTCCCCAATCTGCATGTCTTTGGACTGTGGGAGGAAGCCGGAGTGCCCGGAGAGAACCCACGCTGACACGGGGAGAACATGCAAACTCCACACAGAAGGGCTCCCATGCCCGGGATCGAACCGGCAACCCTCTTGCTGTGAGGCGAGAGTGCTAACCACCACACCACCGTGCCGCCCATGTTTTATACTTAAAACAGTGAATCTTGTCTGCATCGCATTGTGGTCTACTAAAGTGACTATAGTCAATATTCAATAAAACAATGGGGCTCACTGTTTAGCTTTTTGATCCAAATCTATACTGTCTTAATTTACTGTCATCTCTCTCGTGTTGTTTTAAGCCATAAAAAGCAACCTGCTCAGCACCAAACAGCAGACACATTAAGAGACTAGCTAGTGAACATGGTGGAGCATTTAGCAGCTAAAGAGATAGATATTTCCTGGAGCAGTCAGTAGAAACAAAATAAGAGCTAAAATTGAATAAATGCTAGCCAGATGACCAGAAACAAAATTGATGATAATGCTACTCAGTAACAACTGAGCAACTACCACAACTACTAAACTGTTTGCTAAGAAGTTCACCAGATAAACCAAAATAATAATCATATGTTAATGTCATGCTCACAGCTTGTTTCTGCTGCCCCCAAGTAGCCAGAAAAACAAACAAAACAAAAAACGGTTGTTGCAGGTGTTGCATTGAATTATGACCTGTCGGATTCCATAACCCCTAACCCAAACCTAACCACTTAACAACTCACAAAACTCAGTGCTTTTTAAAGTGAGTCTGGTACTGGGTCACAGAATCTGATGGGTTACAGATTCCAGTGTAACACAGGCATTAAGTTACTGTCAACTGAGAAAGGTTTCTTCTATTTCTTTGAATGACTAATGCACAGTGCTGATTATAAAAAGATGCCCTCGCTGTGTGATTCTCTTTGATCCTGATCTTTGTGTTCCCTCTAGTATTGGTGAAGGGGCAGGTAACCACTAAGTACTATCGTATGTTATCAAAACATGGAGGCTGGGTGTGGGTGCAGAGCTACGCCACCATTGTCCATAACAGCCGCTCCTCCAGACCTCACTGTATTGTCAGTGTGAACTACGTCCTCACGTGAGTAGGCACCTTTCCTATGTTATACTCCTTGTAAAACCTCCAGTTAAACCAGTGCAAAGATACACAGTGCCTGTCTGTTTATGCACAGTGATATCGAGTGCAAGGAGCTGCAGTTGTCTGAAGACCAGAGTCGAGCTACTAAACCCGGTCTCAGTCCTTCTTCCTCTCAGGACCACCGCAAACAACTCAGAACCAAAGCAGTCAAGATGAGGACCAAACTCAGAGCAGCTCCCTATCCTGAGGTGGGACCTCCACTTGGTAGACAAAAGGTGATTTTTTTCACAGTTATGATAAAAAAAATATTGTGTTGCCAATCTTAAGGAAAATAATATCATCTTAAGAATGTTGTTCAGATCTTGAGGATTAAGCTAAGTGCTACAAACACATATATATTTCTGTGTTTTCAGTAACCCTCTCTATGCTGTTGTGTGTTTGTTTATGCATAACAGCAGGCCTCTGGCCTTCTCCAACCAGGATGCTTGAGCTGCTCCCCACAAAGGGGGCCGTGGAAGGAGAGATCCCCATACCCCCTGACCACATGCAGGGAAAAGAGCTCCAGTTTGAGCCCCGAAGCAGGCCAGGTGACTTGCGGCCCCACTTACAACCTGACCCTCCATTACCCCTACAATCACCAACATCTGGATGCTCAGAGCCAGCTGCCTAGCTCAGATCCGTCCTCTCAGCTGGCTCAGCAGATCATTGGCTCCCTGCACAGCAGGGGGTCTGTGGAGTGGAACATCAGCAGGCCCCCAGCACCCAACAAATACACAGGTACACTCTTTAACTAATGGAGTTTAGTCAACACACTTAAATCTCATGAAGTTGTAATTGTACATTCTGTAGATTTGTTTCCTGTATTAATTACATTTCACCTGAACATTCACCTCGGGCAACATGCCCCAACTAAAGAAAAGAGCTCTGCTATTTCTGTTACACAAAGGTAGTGACACATGTGACCTAAACAACTATTGGCCTCTATCTTTTCAGTCAGTACCCTGAAAATCAGTGGTGCATTAGTAATGCATGCCTTTCTAGAGGGAAATACTCAGTGTGTTTACATGCACAGTTAAATGGAGCTACAGTTGTAGCTCAACTAGGCTATTTAACTGGACTACTGTCCTTGTCCCAGTGTACAAGCATGGGAAGGGACTTGATTCATTACCCGAAGTATGTTTGACTGCACTACGATAAGTAGCGACATGCTCCCTTTCAGCTTGTTATTATGGACCTTTTTTCGTGTTGACATCACAGACCAAACAATTTAGCTCCCACTTAACGTGTGCAAGCAGGTTGGAACGGGTGTAGAAAAGTGTCAAGTATGATGTGTGATAGAAGAGTACCAGCAAGATTAAAAGGAAAGGTGTACAAGACGGTGGTGAGACCAGCAATGTTGTTTGGTCTAGAGACAGCGGCAGTGAGGAAAAGACAGGCGGCAGAGCTGGAGGTAGCAGAGATGAAGATGTTGAGGTTCTCTTTGGGAGTGACGAGGATAGATGGATCAGGAATGAGTACATCAGAGGGACAGCTCATGTTAGATATTTTGGAGATAAAGTCAGAGATGATTTGGACATGTTCAGAGGAGGGATAGTGAATGTATCAGTAGAAGGATGCTGAGGTTGGAACTGCCAGGCAATAGGCCTAGAGGAAGACCAAAGAGGAGATTTATGGATGTAGTGAAAGAGGACATGAAGTCAGTTGGTGCGAGAGAAGAGGATGCAGAGGATAGGGTTAGATGGATGCAGATGATTCACTGTGGCGACCCCTAAAGGGGACAGCCAAAAGAAGAAGAAGAAGAAGAAGAATTTAGCCCCCATTTGCATTATCTGGTTGTGTTAGTCCAACTTTGAGAGATTCAATTTCAGTTGGTCTAACATGTTTACATGTAATTTAATAGTCTGGTTTTAGTTGGAATAAAACTATAAATTTAATTTCTCTTATGTCATGTAAACGCACTGAGTGTCCCCCAGCCATACTTGTCACATCAAGTTAAACCTGGGGCCTGTTTCAGAGAGCAGTTTTAACAAACTCTGAGTATAACCCATGCAGAATTTGCATTATCTCTCCATGTCAGCGTGAGTTTTCTCCAGGTACTCCGGCTTCCCTCCTCAGTCCAAAGACATGCAGGTTAGGATAACTGGTGACTCTAAAATTGCCCGTAGGTGTGAATGTGAGTGTGAATGGTTGTTTGTCTCTATGTGTCAGGCCTGCAATAGCCTGGCTACCTGTACAGGGTGTACCCTGCCTCTTGCCCAGTGTCACCTGGGATAGGCTCCAGCCCCCCGCTACCCTCAAGAGGATACACGGTTACGGACAATGAATGAACAAATAAATGAGTCTAACCCTGAGGTCTGAGATAGACAACTCAAGACATTCCTCTGTTTACCTACGGCAGCTGACGAGGGTATGTCGTGAGCCTGAGCCAGTGTTCGCGCTGTAGTAGTAGGTATATATAGGGCTAGTACATCTTTTTCCTCACTAATAATAGCCTACTGGTTCTCTGTTGGAAACAGCTGATGAAGATGAAGATGAAGATTTCTCAGAGCAGGAGACTCGCTGAGAGTAGTGACACCGTCACATCAGAGCTACAGATGGTCAGCGTTTCACACAACTTCATGTCCAAAAACCTGAACTATCACTTTAAACCAGAGAGTTAAGTCTGAGACTTGTTCTCCTTTTTATACCTAACTAGGTTTAGGATTTGGGAGAGAGTTGTTCATGTTTACACATATTTTTGGACTGTATAAGACAATACAATGGCTGCAGCTTCCATTTATTTTGCTTGCCTCCTGGCATTTCTTAGTGCTGTCTGGGGCGCATCTGTACAACTTTGGTATGTTGAATAGCTTGTTAGGTTTTGTGTGTGATATTGTTCCGTTTAAGGGCTTGACTGTGAATGCACTGAAATAGTAGGGGTCCATGCCTGTGATCATATCATCTACAGTGGTGTTGCCAAGGACTGGACAATAAGTGAAGCTTCCCAAAGAACACTCGGTAACACTTTAGCCTACAATAAGGTACACAAAATTAGAGTAGTTACTGAGGAACTAAGGCACACAAAATTAGAGTAGTTACTGAGGAACTAATGAGGAACTAATGAGGAACTAACTATTAGTTAATGGTCAGTTCTTCAGTAACCCCTGGTCAAATTTCAGAGGAGTAGTTACTGAGGAACTAATGAGGAACTAACTATTAGTTATAGAGGAATTAATCACAACTTAATGATTAGTGAACTATTTATTTCATCAGTACAGAATCATTACTCAATGACCTGTCCATTAATTAACCTTTTATGTCCTAAAGTAAAGTGACACATAATGAGTAGTCTTTCATTACTTCATCATCATCTTTACAATTAGTTCCTTAACAAAAAAAAACAGCAGGATTCTTGAGAAGAGTTTTATTCATTATTTTCAGAACACATGCACATTAATATGACCATCCATGTTATTCTGTAAGATGATGCCTTAAGGTGCTGACACACCAAACCGACATCAAAGAACTAGCGGTGACAAAAGCCAACTGTTGCGTCGTCTACGGCGCCTCACATCGCCTCACGTCGCCCTGTGTCAGTTGCATTTGAACACACTACAAGACTCCATCCGATGGCCAAGTAGCACGTATATTCTGCGCCTGCGTGAGAGGAAATAATACAAAAAGGGAAACCGGAAGTACGAGGAATGCAAGAGATAAATAAAGTAGTGGAGTGAGAGAGTGGTACATCTTGTTAGCTGAGGGGTTTCCTATCTGTGCAGTCGAGCACCGCAGCACCTCCACAGACTATTACATCCAGACGGTCCCAGTGTTTCCTCCTCAAGCTCCACTTCACTCAGCTGCCCGACAGACCCGCTGCTTCTTCCCACAAGCACCGGTTAGCCCCAGTTTCACTACAGGCAGATTCACTCACTACAGGGGCAAGGAAATAAAACCTGAACAGCCAATCAGAGTGATCTCTTTCACCAACAAGCTCTGCCGCCGATTCAACATGCTCAGTCGGCCAAAAAGCCGCCGACGCCCAAGTGCCGACGGTGCGGGACACACCGCAAAAACTAGGACAGACGCTCACTGACGGCCCGACTTTCCTGTCGGCTTGGTGTGTCAGGGCCTTTAGAAATAAATATGATAGTGTGTCACATTTTAGGTAGGCTAAGTTTAAAGAATTTATCATGGGGGCTGCGTGTAAAGTACTTATGGAGATAGATTTGTTTCATAATTATGTGTGTGAACAGATTGACAATCTGTGTGTAAATGTGTAATCTGTAAATAGCTATAAAACACCTTTCATAAATACAAAAAAGATTTGTAAACTCACAAAAATATTTTGAAAGTATAAAATGGATCTGCAAGTACACAAACACATTCCACAAATAAAACAAAAATCTGTGAATACATTAAATTAATTTGCAAATAAATGAAAAGCATTTGTGAATATCTTCCTAACATGTACAGCTTTCAAACAGGCATTTGTGAACTCAGTTTTTATTTGTGAATCGAAAAAACATTTGTGGATCTCAGTTGTATGCGTGTGGATTTGCTTTTTACACACACAGAGTTTTGAAACAAACTTTCTGCCAGTCTGAACGAAAATGCACTCATATCACTCAGCCATTTTCGGATAGCAAGTGATCACCCAGCTGATGACGTCATTTCTGCATGTCAAAGTAAGAGCACGCAGTCTTTCTATGAGCTGTTTTTTTTTTTTTTAATAATCAGCGATAAGTAACGTACATTCATTGTTTTATGTTGATGTCATACAGTGAGTATTAATGTGTGTTTATTTTTTTATGTATATTATCTGGCACACACTTTTATATACATTTCTGTTTGAGTATGAAAAGCACGGTGGCTTGGCTGCTTGGCCACTGTGCTTTGCTGTTATCAGCCAACTCATCCTTTATATTTTTCATTTTGAGTAGGATTAAAGTCACAAAGCACTTCACATCTTATTATTAGTGTACTCTTACTAATGTAGTTGTAATGTCTGTGCTGAACCGCACCGTGTTTAGTGAGGTTACATAGTTTCAGTGAGGTTACGTTAACTGTTGTAAGATATGACAAGTGGCAACACCCTGGTTGAGGTCTTTGATAGAACAGCTGTCGGTGTTGGTAGCTGTTTTTGTTTAGAAATGTCGTATTGTAGTTTTATTGTTCATTGTTAATATGTACATTGCACTAAGCTAACGTTAGCTACTGAAACGGCATCTGTTGCCATGGCAACAGTAAACAGTCATGTTGCAGGCTGGGGGGACGAAAGCAGGGTGCAGCATTTTATACATTATAAATAGACCAGTCAGTACCATCCAACCTCAAACAACTGTACTGTGAACAACGGTGTGATCAGTATACAGTACTTTACACGCAGCCCCCATGATAAATTCTTTAAGCTTAGCCTACCTAAAATGTGACACACTATCATATTTATTTCTAAGGCATCATCGTACAGAATAACATGGATGGTCATATTAATGTGCATGTGTTCTGAAAATAATGAATAAAACTCTTCTCAAGAATCCTGCTCCCTGTGATGTTTTTTTGTTAAGGAACTAACTGTAAAGATGCTACTCATTATGTGTCACTTTACTTTAGGACATAAAAGGTTAACTAATGGACAGGTTATTGAGTAATGATTCTGCACTGATGAAGTAACTAGCTCACTAATTATTAAGTCGATTAATTCCTCTCTGAAATTTGATCACGAGTTAATGAAGAACTGACCATTAACTAATAGTTAGCTCCTCATTAGTTCCTCGGTAACTACTCCTCTGAAATTTGATCAGGGGTTACTAAAGAACTGACCATTAACTAATAGTTAGTTCATCATTAGTTCCTCAGTAACTACTCTAATTTTGTGTAGCTTAGTTCCTCAGTAACTACTCATTCTTTCCTCATTAGTTCCTCATTCGTTCCTCAGTAACCACTCTAATTTTGTGTACCTTATTGTAAAGTGTTACCGAACACTCTCCTACCTGACTATTTAGGATGTACACACATAGGCCCCTGTAGAGTTGTAGCAGCTCCTTCCCATTCCTGTTAATCATGGTGTCAGAGTTGTTTTGAGGAGCTAGATCTAAGTGATTAGTAGGAGCCTGCTGAGTAATTACATTGTGCCCTTGACTACTGGTGACTTCTGAATGTGTACCCACCCCGGCATTAAAATCACACAGATTATTATATTGGTATCAAAGGCTTTACAGAAACCAAGAAGTATGATTAAACTCTGCACAAAGAAATGAATTGCCTGTTACGCATAAGCCTAACAATGTGAAAACCTGTCTTTTTCCCCATGAAACCTGATTTGACTTCATCAGTAATCAGATCAGGTTCATTTCTGGACACTTATTTGACAAATACAATAATTTTAAAATACTTTATTTTAAATGTAACTTCATGAAACTTTTAACTTCTGTTCTGTGACCTGTCATCAACATTATTCATCTGTTACTACCTTTACATACATGTACTTTTGTCCCTATTAAAAAAACAAGCAAACAAAAAAAACAGAGGGTATAACAATGTACTGAATGTGTGAATATGAGTGAAAAACAAGTCAACACAGACAGAAATGTCTATTTAGGAGCTTACTGTATATAATTTATGTGGCCTTGGATGACCATTCCTCCGATTAAACGAATTTGACATGCGGTGTCACGCAGGGCTCCATCTTAGGACCAATTCTCTTCAGTTTGTATACCACTAGGCAATATTATTAGAAATCACAACATCAATTTCCTTACTATGCAGATGATACTCAGGTATATATCTCTGTGAATTCAGAAGACTACAATTCAATCAATAAGCTGATAGCATGTATGTCTGACATAGGATTGTGGATGAATCAGAACTTTTTACCATTAAACCAAGATAAAACTGAGGTTCTTGCTGAAAGAGAAAAGCTGTCTGACCACCTAAAATCATTTGCAAAAAAGAACATGTAAAAAATCTTGGTGTAATAAATGATCCTGATCTTAACTTTGACCATCACATTAAAAATGTAATTAAAGTGTCATTTTATCACCTAAGAAATATTGCCAAAGTCAGACCGTTTCTCTCCCAGGCAGATACAGAAAATTGATTCATGCTTTTATCTCCAGCCAACTGGACTACTGCAATGCTCTTCTGTCTAGTGTGTCCAAGAAAGCTATTTCTAAGTTACAGCTCGTGCAAAATGCATGCAGCACGTGTCACGTGACAAAAACCAGGCAGAGAGCACACGTCACTCCAGTTTTAAAATCACTACATTGGTTACCTGTCAGTCAAAGAATACATTTTAAAATCATTTTATTGGTTTTTAAAGCTCTAAATGGCCCTACCCCATCTTATCTGTCTGACATGCCCAAAATATATGTGCCTTCAAGGTCCCTAAGATCCTCAGATTCAAATCTCTTGATTGTTCCGAAGGTTACAACAAAAAGGCCTGGTGAGGCAGCCTTTACTTATTATGGCCCTAAACTCTGGAACAGTCTACCTTAGGGTCTTAGGAGCTCTAAATCTGTTGAAACTTTCATACAAAATCTTAAGACACACCTTTTCACCATTGCTTTCTCTTGAAATGTGTTTTTACATATTTTGCTTTTACAAGGCATTTTTTATTCATGCTTGTATTTTGTTTTAATTTCTAACAACTGTCTTGATTGTCTTTTCTGTTCAGCACTTTGTGTTGCATTTTATGCATGAATTGTGCTTTATAAATATGGTTATTATTATTATTATTATTATTATAAAAACACTTTTAGAAAACCTAAATTGAGAAGAAACAGAGGAGCCATTGGTTTATCATTTCTGTACATTTATGACAGTCTGTGCTGCCTGTAAGGAGTTTAAATTTACTGTGGATGTCTGGAGTGTCATTAACTACAAACACCATAAATCATTGAGCCAATCGCTTGCCATTGATTGGCTAAGAGGCCTTAGTGAGACAGGCCCTTCCTTTGAACTCAGGCTCGCATTGGCTATTGAGGCCATAGCAACAGCATTGGAAGCTCCTACTGGCTCAAGTGAGGAATTAATCAAAAGGTCAGGAGTTTGCCACCATTTTGACAGCAAGGAGTCGTATATTTACATGCAAACAATAGAAAGTATGGATAATATGTGGAAAAATATAAATGCTTGAAATGATGCAATAGCAGGTTGTGGATATCTATGGATGTAATTATGTGTTTGGACTAAATATTTCACTGGGTTAAGATCATCTGGCTCTTTGGGAGTGTATGAACACTGCATAAGCAGCATTTTGTTGGTACGATAAAAGCTGTCCTTTACCTCGGCATGATATATGGTTGGTTGCCATTATAGTTTAATGGCGATCGGTGGCGGCGGGGGAAAACATGGCAGGGCAAGAACAAAAGTCTGAGTGGGGTGGGAGAGATGGCTGGTGGATGGATCCAACAAACATCGTCTTTCACCTGGGAGAGCAGCATTCATGTCCTGTAAGATTATAAAGCCAAAACCCTGTTCTTTTTCCCTAAACCAAACCACATAATTTTGTTGCCTAAATCCAACCACATGCGTGGAAACGGAAGTGAATTTTGAAAGAGGACAATGCTTGTAACAGGCATAACTTGACACAGTGTCCCAGAACGTTAACAACTAATGCTCCCAGGGTACTTTTCACATTGTATCTGGATGTGGAAGGTCCATGACTGAACGTCGATATGTGATAAGGTCAGAGTGAAAATGTGTTGTTCAAATAGGTTGTATGAGTAAACCAATTAAACAGCAGCAAATACAGCAATTGTTTACGTATCATATTCATCAAATAAAACCTTGCAAGGACCTGAGGACAGGACATGAGCCTTTGTGCCTGGATAGTGTGACGTGTGTGATTGTGCTACTGCAGTGGTCCTGCCTGATACCTCCTGCTGCTGCTGTTATCATTAGTCATAAACTTCTACTATTATTATACACATATGATTATTGTCACATACATATACTATCATATATTAATATATACCTACAACATATTGTACCACAATAGCCATAATTATTATTGTAATATTATTACTTAAATTAATATTGTTGTAAGCTACTGTCACTACTGTCTGTACTGCATCTCTCTCTGTCTCTCTTTCTGTATCATTTTGATCTGTTCTGTATGACATCTTTTGCACGTCTGTCCGTCCTGGAAGAGGGATCCCTCCTCAGTTGCTCATCCTGAGGTTTCTACCAAATTTTTTTTTTTCCCTGTTAAAGGGTTTTTTGGGGGGAGTTTTTCCTTATCCGCCCTCTGAGGCAAATTGTTATTTGTGATATTGGGCTTTATAAATAAAATTTGATTGATTGATTGATAAGAGGTTATAAACAGTGTTAATTTTGACAGCTATTTTAGATTAAGTCTTAGTCTTGAGATGAAAACGGTTATTAGTTTTAGTCAAATTTTTATCATTCATAGATTTAGTCGACAAAAATTGGCTGCATGCTTTACTGCCATTCAGCAACTAGAGAAACATCCTGGCAACGACAATTTCCTTAAGTTTTCCAGCCTATTGCTCATGCAGCATTTGAAGACAATCGCAAGCACGGCTGTTCTTGGCTTTCAACGTCCGATAGTTCACCAGTAACATTTTCATCACATCTTGTCTCATAGATTTCGTCCTAGTTTTTATTATCAAGATCTAGTTTTTAGCTTGTCATCATCTTATTTTTGTCGCGGAAAAAATGTTGTTGACGAAAAATTGACGTTTCAATCAACAAAATCCAATCACTGGTTTTAAAGATGTGGTACATCACCACTCACAGCAACAAAAAGCTAGCAACTAAACACTGCTGCTAAGAGGAAGTAAATTGGAAATATTTAAAAAAGGTTTAGCACATTTTGTAGATCCACATATGTCCATATAAAATATGTGACTGTGGTTTTCAGATTTGTCTGCTTAGGAGAGTGTTTACAAAAAGCTTTATTTTCAGAGGTCGAATGCTTTATCAGTGTGAATGTGTAAGGCCTCAACACAGAGAATAATGTGTGTCACTGGTTAATATGTTTTAGGTGGACAGGGAAATGTACATGGACATTGACATCATGGCACAACCTAAAGAATGTATCAAATATCTTCAGACCAGATTCATTGACACACTGACATTTGATTTAAAATATGTCTCCTGCCTCCTCTGTCTGTCAGCAGAAGTTCTGATGTAATTTTAGCTTCTGAATATTATGTTTTTCTCATCAGGCCATGTGCTGGCAGCTGACCGGAGGTACCCTGATGAGATCTACTATGATTCTTCCAGCAGCACAAACCCACCCTCTACCAACAAGCTGAAGGAAGAACCCTACGAACATTACACACTTGTCCACAGGGAGGTGTCTGAGGTTTGTCCATACCCTCGTCTTCATGCCACCAAGGACAATAAGCCTTTTGGCCAGGATGTCCAACATAATACAAGAGGTACTGAGGGCCCTCGAAGTGACCGGGCCCTTGCCTGCCCTTTGCTCAGTGGCCTTGTACTGGGTAAAGGTGATCAGGGTGGCTCGCTGCACAGTGCGGGCCAGCCTCTCCCTGTGCACATGGCACTAGAGCAGAAGAGAAGGCTGTGTTTGATGGAGGCTCCCTACAGCCACCCAGCTGCAGGATATCCACAACCGACTGATAGTCGCCAGCAGCATGGGGCAGCTGCAGAGCTGCAGCCCAGGTCTGCTGAGGAGGACCGGAGAATGTTGATAGGTGTGGGTGTTGGGGTAGGACTTCCAGCCCAATCTCCATACATGTCTTTGAATTTTCATAAAGTCTGGGGCAAACACAGTCCTATTAAAGCCACCCCTTTAGCCACACTGAGCCATATACCAGATGGCCACATTTACCATGGTAAAGAAACAGCCTCTTACAGCTGTAACAGCCAGAGTCCCAGCTCAGGCTCATCGCCTGAGAGCCATAGAGAGATGCCACATTACATTGGCACATCTGTTATTATCACAAACGAGAGGTGACCCAGAACAGAAGCTCGGAAGAGCCATGACTCTGAGTGCTTCAAAGACTCCAGCCAGACTCATTTCGCTTGGATACATCCATTTTGCACTTCTGCAGGATAGCATGATACCCAATAGAACTTTACAGATGAGTTGTCCTTCATATAAAAAAATCAGCCTGAACATGTTCTTTAGAAAATGTATGCAATACAGCTTTTGCCATAATTTTGTTAACTTTTTCTTTTATCATTAAAATTATTCAAACCAAACCCAAATTTAGGGCCTAAACATTATAGGTGATTTGAACCTTTTTTGTTTGTTTGTTTGTTTGCTTGTTTTTTAATTTTCACACATGGAAATACCTTGTTCAGCTTGGTGGTGACAGTCAGAAGTGTTTATGTTGAAAATATGTGTGTGGATTTTGGATAGAAAACACCAGGCTTCATTTGAAAAACACAAACAGTCTGTCATGGGGTGTGAGTATCAGCAATATTGTAAGATGAGAATCAGTTTTGAGTGAAAAAGAATGTTTCATAGTGATGTCAGGCATACACTAGTCAACTGAAAAATCTCTCGAAACCTTTTAAATACTTTTTGAAATGATATGGTTGTGCAGTGTAGTATAACTGTGTTTATGATAAGGTGCAGCCCCACAGCATGAGCAGCAGGCCTCTAGTACGACAGCTCTTGAGTTTTATTTATCAGGCAAAAATAATTAATGTGGGCAGATTTTTTTTTTCTTTAAATGTACTATTTATTCAAAATGATATATGTATTGCATCACGTACCAGGCATTAACACACACAACATATGGTGCAACAAGGTGGGCCAAGACATTCTCACCCCAAGTAGTCACACATTGCTGCTTTGTCAGCGGCCTTTCACATCTACATATTATGTGCTAGGTATCCTCCTCTGTCTCTGTTCAGCACATGGTTAGGTTTATAATTTAAAAAAATGCTTTGGTTTGGTTTGATTGAGCTGATGTTGCGGAGCTGTGGCCGTCCAGGTTATGTAAAGTTGTCAGCACAGACCCTCATGACCTGCTAACTAAGGGGGCTCTGCTTCAGTTGCAGCTCCTCACAGGTTAGGGCTGTGTAATGGTACAACTGGGGGTCTTGTTTTTATGTGATTGTAAAATTTATTATTTTTTTTTTTTACATTTTCAATATTGGGGGTATTGGCCAAGTTCAGCATTATAGGCACTGTTTGCTATCTTTCACTGGACATGCAGGATGTTCTTACAGAACTCTGTATGGAAATATTTTTTTGTCCCCTTGATCAAATTGGTGATTACATTTTTGACTGAACCAAAGGACAGAATCATGGCTGTGGTTTTAAAATGAATCTACATTCATACGGTTTGTTGGAGCCATCCACCACCCCTCCTTCCCGCTCTGTAACGACTCTCTAGCTGTTTATATGAAGTCCTCACCAGCAGCGTTTCAAAGTGACGCTGTCCAGCAGCGGATCATATTGCCACGAAAGGTGCCATCTAATCAACCAGTGGCACATCATAACACCACCAAAGGTTACATCTGGCTGCGTTACAAATTGATGCTGCCTGGCAGCATATTGTACCACTTTGAAAGGTGGCTTTTGCCGTTGCTGTCTGATGCCGATTTTACTGACAGAGCAACAGTTTTTGACGACTTTGGAATGAGAACAGACTTAGAATTGGTTGTCATGGAAACATGTTTGTCTACTATAAAATAAAGATTATTTTAAAGGAAAACTATGGTTTATTAGAACTTGTGTTTTATTTCCATACCTCTGCTTCTGTTTATTATGAAGACACTGTCCTTACCAAGCCAAACTCTGCAAACGTGGTGACATCATAACAAGAAATCAGGTCAAGAAACATGAAACTTTAGCTGACGTGAGGCATCCATGTACGTTCAACTTTTCAGTCACTTACAACTAATTAATTGTCAAGGCAGCTATTGTCGCTTTCAGAAAAATGTGTAAGTCATAATCATGAATAAAATATTGAAAAATTTACTTCAGAAACTGGTGACAAATAAATCTTCAAGATTTAAAAGTTCTGTTTTGTTTAATAAATTCTTACTCAAACCACCATCAACAGTCGGTCAATGTCCTCTCTGCTCTTCCCTGGACAAAACTGTGCATATATACTGACAGTAAGTGGTAAACTGACTGAATGTGGAAAACATATTGTTAAAATTTCTCTTATTTTTCCTAAGATATCTCAGACTGTGCATGATCTGTTTTGTAAATAGATGAACATTTTCATAATGTACTTCTTTACACTAAAAGAAAGGGAAACACTGAGAGGTGATGTTATTTGTGGGTTATTATGTAATGGTGTTACTGGTCTGGTCCACTGGAGATCAGACAATGCTGTGTGTGGCCCGTGAACTAAACTGAGTTTGACACCTCTGCATTTAAAGAGGCAACAGATAGCATATTTTCCTAAATATATCATTATGAAAATAATGTGGGTTGCACAGGGTAGTGGCCACAATAAAATCAGACTATCAGCGTTTACATAAATTACTGATTGGCTTTGCAATCTTTGTAATAAGCTTCTGCCACTGGTGCCGAAATTTCGCAGAAAAAATCTGCTTTATGGCAGGAAACGCGTCATGTATTGTGAAATTGGTCAGTCAGCCAATCAGGGACTGGAGAGGAGTTGGGCATGAGATAGCTCAGTCAAGAGCACAATGGCAGACGGACAAAGTTTGGAGACAAGTGAAAAAGGGCCTAGCAAAAGAAAACGAGCTCCTCTGTCTGAGGAGGCAAAGAAGAGCAAAAAGGAGAGTGATAAAAGAAGAGGAAAAAGAAGAGTAAAGCTCAGTCAGGCGTTCAAGAGATGGAATGAGCTCCGTGACCAAAGAGGCTTCAAAACCGATGTCCAGCTAGCTTTCTTTCCAATGGATCGGTAAGTAACACGGCTAAATGTTAGCTAGACGAGGGGGACAACCCTCCATTCCACACTGCCGCCCGCTCTCCGGCCGCACTTGCACAATTCCGAAATTCGTTGTACTACAAAAGCTTGAAATGAATGTTCATCTCAGGGCTGGTTCCAGAAAATAATGACTAGAGGTGCATCTTAGGTCAGAGGGGGTGAACATGCCTGGCACGTTATTCAACACTAAATTTTGCATTTTCCAGTCATTTCAAGTTGGATGATAAGCAAGCAAGAATATTTAAAGTGTCTTTCAAGAGCTTTACTGCAGCAATATTGTAGCAGAACAAAGAAAAGGCTACATTTAGTCTGGGCTACCTCACCCATCAGTCCATATAGCAACACATGTTTCTTACCCTGAAAATAAAACATAGAAATTCAAACTAGGAATTCTATCTATAACAATCAGTGTTGTCAGCTCAAAACCATCACTGATTGTTATAGATAGAATTCCTAGTTTGAATTTCTAGTTTTTTATTTTATTTTTTATTTCAAATTTGCACAAACAGTATAATGTGGTAGGACACAGAAACATTATTAACTTCTTCCTACCCCTTTGAACATGACACATACCATCTAACTTACTCACCAACTAATTTATTGTATTGTTTATATGCCCTATTTTTGTTATTTGTTTTTCTGTGTCTTTTTTAAACATGTTTAGTAAAGTTGAATTAACAAAAAAAAAAAAAAAAAAAGCTCAAATAAAATAAAAATAACCTGTGTGGTCCATTTCATCTGGCAGAAACCGCCATACCACAGCAAAAGGTGCAGGTTTTATAGAGTCTTATGGCTCCTCTTTACCTAGGTCGTCGGTTGGCGGTGCTTTGGATGAGCCGGGTGCCTGCTCTGGGGCTGGGGGTGAAGGCAGCGGCTCAGGCGGGAGTGAGCAGGACGAGGCTGCCGCTTGCTCCCCAGCAGCTAGGCTAACTTCACGTCGAGGTCGAGTCTCTGTCTCACCATCGTTGCCGTTGTCTGACTTGTTGCTGGTTGTGTTGTGCTTGAACCATTTTCGAATATCCATGGCAATCCCGTTAACATTATTTGTGTCACAGGCTGTTAACGGTACAGCAGAAAGCTGCGTCATGACAGACAGCGTTGACAGTGACGTTACTGAAGAAAGGCAGGAATTTTATTTAATTACCATTGAATTAAAACTAAACTAAACTGGCAAATAGAATACGGACTTCACTATCAATGTGTTCTATATTGTTATGTCAACATTAATTTTTTTTCCCCACTCTTTTCAACTGAGCATGCAGACACATAAAATAAGGGTGCACCTATGCACCTTCGTAAAACTGGGCCTGGTTCATTGTTTTTTACTGAAAATATGTCACTGTCTTCATTTATCATGTGTAATTTCACTAGCAGCAAACACATTTAAAAGGAGACACCTGTCAAGTCTTTTTACGTGCGCTGTCCGTGGTGCTGAAATCCCCACTCCCCGCCGCACTCCCAGCCGCACTCCCAGCCGCACTCGCACAACACGTATCCCCGGGGGCCATACGTGTTGTCCCCTCCCTCTGGTCAGACAAACTAGTGATAATCTGGCTTCTGGTCGGAGTAAATATATTAAATGCGTTTATAAAACGGAAAGGTGAAATCAGTCAGTCTGATTGTTTCTTAACTGTGATGTAATGAGCATATACCCACGGCTACAATTTTAAAGCCTTACAACATATCACCAGCTTGAAGCAACGATATAGGCCTATCCATGACAACAATAAGCCGAGTGGAGCTGTAGTTGCAGGGGGAGGCTGGTCGGAGCAGATCTGTGATTGATAGCTAAGCAGCTAATTGCATTTTTTCAGTAAAATCTTTCACAGGCAGAAAGAAGCATCAAAATTGGCACAAATACTCCTTGGGGGATGTTCTTCTGATAAAACCCATTAGCCACACAAAAATCAAGATGGCTGCCATTTTTTCCAAGATGGCCGCCAATTCAATCCCAGAAATGCTATTTTGGGGGCAACTTTGTGTAAAATTGTCCAATAAGTATAATCTTGATATCTAATCATACATGTTTGACCACAGAGAGGCCAGATTTATTGTATTGGAGAGGCCAAGAAGCTTCCTTCTACCATATTTACTCATGCTACATATCGACTCCACTGTTCCATCTGTATGAGTGCTCTGTGATCAGGAAAGCCACCCTGATCACAGAAGAACCCTTTCATCCCCTCCATCACTCATTCAGTCTCCTCCCATCAGGCAGGAGATACAAAGTCCCACTGGCCGGAAAAACAATTTACAAAAAATCATTCATTCCAACTGCAATAACAGCCCTCAACAGCAGAGGAATTACAGTGCTTTGATCATGACTTGCTGCTGGTCCTTTTCTTTTCTTTTAAGTGTCAATGTTTTGTACATGCACCTTTTTTGTGTGTGTTTTAGATCCTGTAAATGTCTTGGATGTGTTTTAAATGTCTTCTGTGTGTGTGTACACCTGGTGTTGAGCCCTGTCGAAGACAAATTTTTGTTGTCTTTTGGTTCCAGACAATAAGGTTTTCTATTCTATTCTATTCTATTCTATTCTATTCTATTCTATTTCAGCCATTGAAAGAAAATATTATGCTTACTGATTTCTAAGCTGCTACACATGGCATAGAGGAGAGTGGCTTAAGATGAGCCAGTAGGGAAGTTGACACACACTGTTTTTAAATCAGTTTATAACCCTAACCCTAACCCACAACACAACCGTTCAGCCCGAGTTAGCTATATAGCTAATTAACATCTGCGGTCTCTGTGGCTTCTCTGCTACTGTGCAATTTGTTGTCATGTGACCATAAATTCACGAAGCACCCATCATTTCTATCTGGCTGTGATGGAGAGAAGTTCATGGGAGAAGTGGTAAGTATTTTTTTACACAAAAAACTTTTTTGAACTTTAACTTATTTTGGAACCGCCCCTCCTTTTATCGTCATGACGGACTTCACCCGAGCAAGTTAGGAAGCTGCATGTTAGCAGCCAACATACAGCATGTACACACAACGCCACTCACACATGTGTGACTGTTTACATGCCTGCCACTTCTTCTACAGAGCATTCCATTGCCTCCTGCAGCTCCCCCTACAGGCTCCAGCTGCCACTAACCTCTACAGACAATCCCTCCTGGTTTCCTATTGCCCCAACTACTGGGCTGGTCTCTACTGTCCCACAAACTCCCGCTTTCATACCTGTAGTAATGAATAACAGACATCACAAACGTCAAAACCACACAACCCACAATTTCCAGTATCTGCAACCACTGTCACAATCATCTACTGTCTGCAAAGCTGGTTCCAAGTCTCTTAAGCTGGCGCTGTTGAATGCTCGCTTGATCAATAACAAATCATTCATTCTGAATGATTTTTTCATTGCTAGAGATTTAGATTTCATGTTTTTCACCAAGACCTGGCAAAGGTTGAAGATTATGTGTCCATGAAGGAGCTATGCCCGCCTGATTGCGCATTCATATGTGCCCCAAGGACCACTGGCCGCAGTGGTGGCCTTGCTTTGTTGCACAAAGTTTCTCCTTGAGGAGAGTGAATTGTGGAACTTTTATCTCATTTGAACTGCTAATTTCTAAAGCTGGCCGCTCTAACCCGTTTTATTGTATTTTAATTTATTGCCCTCCTGGTATTAATGGCGCCTTTCTGGCTGAATTCAGTGACTTTTTCTGTTGACGAACTGACTCACTAAATTTCAGAGAATGTTAATGCTTGGGGATTTTAATGTGCCTGTAAATGACACCACAAACACCTTTGCAAATAATTTTATAAATCTCACCGAATCTTTTAATTTTGTTCAACATGTCAATGGCCCGACACACATTAAGGGAAACATGCTGGACCTTGTTTTTACACTTGGTTTGGACATTGATTGTATCGTCTCTGAGGAGCTGCCTGTCACTGATCACAACTGCATTCTGTTTAATTTGTTTATTATTTCTGATTGTTCAACCAGCAAGTGTACAAAACTCTGCCGTATGTTAAATAACCTCTCTGCTGAGAAATTCTCATCTGCTTTGAACAGTGTGGTGCAGCCTTTTAGTATTAATGTTAACGTTGACTCCCAAGTTTTAACTTTTAACTCACACTGCTCTGCTATTCTTGATAAGATTGCTCCTTTAAAGTCTCGAACTATTTCCGCAGCTAATCCCACTCCCTGGCTGAACGACAACATCCGTTGCCTTCGTCGTAAATGTCGGAGAGCTGAGCGCTTGTGGAAATCAACCAAGCTTCATGTACATCGTCTTTATTTTAAAGAACTGTTAGCTGAATTCAATTCTGTTGTTAGGGTGGCCAGAGCCTCTTATTTTAAAAATCTCATCATCTCCAACAGGAGAAATCCCAGGGTCATTTTTGACACCATAAGTAGCATTACTGCTGTGCAACCACCTGCTCTACCTGTGTCTTCTGATGAGGACTGTAGTATTTTTTTTAATGTTTTTTTGTGAATAAGGTTGCCAGTGTCAAGGCCAGTACAACACCCTCCTCCTCCCTTCCTGATCCTCCCAAACAACAGTCAATTATTGACAATTTCTCACCTGTCTCCTTACAAGACTTAGCAGATCTTGTGTGTACTATGAAGATCTCTTCTAGTCCACTGGATATCCTGCCTACAACTTTGCTGAAAAATGTTTCCAGCACTATTGGGCCATCTCTGCTCTCCATAATCAATAGCTCACTGGTTTCTGGTTGTGTCCTGTCCCATTTCAAGCAAGCGGTTGTTTAGCCGCCTCTCAAAAAGCCCAATCAGGACCCCGCTGTTCTTAGCAACTACCGGCCCATTTCCAAGTTGCCCTTTGTATCTAAGATTTTAGAAAAAGCAGTTGTAAACCAGTTAGTGACGGCGTTGATTCGTTACAATATCTTCGATAAATTTCAGTCCGGTTATCGTCAGTTACATTCCACAGAAACTGCTCTTCTCAGGGTCTCCAATGACATCATGATGGCCTCCGATGCCGGTAAATCCACTATCCTGGTTCTGCTTGATCTCAGTGCAGCCTTTGACACTGCTGTTCACCACATCCTTCTAGACAGGCTGGGGGACAGGGTAGGCATCTCAGGGACCGCCCTTCATTGGTTTAAATCCTATCTGTCTGATAGATCCTTTTCTGTGGCTGTTGGCATTCTTAAATCAGAGTTTGCCCCCCTTTCTTGCAGGGTGCCCCAAGGTTCAGTGCTTGGGCCTATCCTCTTTATGCTATATATGCTCCCTCTCAGAGATGTCATCAGCAATTTTGAAGGTATCTCATACCGTATGCAGATGACCTTCAGTTATATTTTTCTTTTAACTCTGATAGGACCGATGGAATTCGAGTCACTGCGCGATTGTATGAATGTAATTAAGGACTGGATGGCTACTAACTCTCTTCAGTTGAATGCAGCCAAAACTGAGATTTTAATTATTGCACCTGATGCCTCAGCATTTAAAGTGGCCAGCTGCTTAGCGTCCTTTAGTGTAAATGTGCGCCCCAAGTTGAGAAACCTTGGGGTCACATTTGATCAGACCATGCTTTTCAATGACCATATCAAAACTGTCACTCGCTCCTGCTTTTTCCACCTCAAAAACATTTCCAAACTCAGATCCATGTTAACTTATTCCGAGCTAGAAATGATCATCCATGCTTTTATTTTCTCACGTCACGTCTAGATTACTGTAATTCTCTTCTCACCTGTCTCAATAAAACTTCATTAGACCGCCTCCAGCTAGTGCAGAACGCTGCCGCCAGGCTTCTGTCCAGATGTCATAAGTTCACTCACATCACTCCAGTCCTGGCATCCTTGCACTGGCACCCTGTTAATTTCAGGATCCAGCACAAGATTCTAACCATCACTTACAGAGCCCTCCATGGTCAAGCACCTGCATACTTGATGGATCTGGTGTCCTTTAACTGTCTTGTCAGGTCACTGCGGTCCGCTGAAGGCCATCTGCTTACTGTCCCTCGCACAAAATTAAAGACCAAAGGTGATAGAGCCTTTAAGGCTGTTGCACCTAAATGGTGGAATGCACTACCTCATGAGCTGAGAGCGACCTCTTCCGTGGACATTTTTAAAAGGCAGTTAAAAACACATCTGTTTAGGCATGCGTTCCAGTAATAGCCCATTGTATCATCTCTGTATTTTGCTGCACTTTATTTTTTATTGTTTTTGTGTTTTTGCATTGTTACTGTTATTGTATTTTTTGTATTTTAACTTGTGAAGCACTTTGTGAGTCCTCTCTGTGAGAAGTGCTATATAAATAAATTTACTTACCTATTTACAGAGTCGTGAAACTAGCGCGAGCGCAAGTGACAGCAAAACACAGTTAAGACTCTCACACTGAGCTGAAATGAAGTGAGTGCACATAAATTAACTACATCACATGTTAGGGATGTATTTAAGCTCTTATTACTGAGAAAATCAACTGACCATTTTTGTATATTTCTAAAAAACGTTTTGCTGGAATAATGTTGTGTTTATGCATATTTTGTACATTACCTTAAAAAATATTCTGAGTAAATGGCATAAAGAGATATTAAAAGGATTTCTGAGGTATAATTTTGAATTTTCCATAGTTAAAAACCTATTATTTGACACCAGAATCACTGAAATTGGCCCAGAAAATGAAGTTCTGTTGTAAAAGATGGTTGAAATGGCGGCCATCTTTAAAAATGGCGGCCATTTTGAAATTTACGTGGCTAATGGGATTTTTCAAAAGAATGACCCAAGAGGTACACTCAGTCAAATTTTGGTGCTTCTTTCCAGATTTGAAAGATTTTTTTGCTTACCTGCACAGCTATGAGTATGCGGCTGATTAGAGGAACCTGTTGACGAACTGTGGGCGTTGTCCCCAATATTCGGAATAGCGGGGCCTTTAGAAAAAATGGGAAACCTCGCCATTACGAAGAATGAGGGTCTATTTTCGGAAAGGCAGGGTTTTGGAAAGGCGGGGTGTAACCCTAGATGAGAGAGGACTGTACTGTACTGTCTACTAGTTAACTCCTAGCTGGCCAGCATCGCAAATCGCCGCAACCAGGGACCGGGTAGCGAGTGTTGGTCGGCTGACATCCTCGTTACCATTCTATGGCAGCCCTCGGACAGTGATATCCCCCTTCCTTCCTTCTTTCTGTTCTCTTCTCACAGAGGCAGCTATCAACGGACATCGCCCAGCTAAGTTACGCCCAGCTAAGTGAACACTGAACTTTGTTTCCCATTCAATTTGAGCTTCAACCGGCCGCATCGTTTCCATACGGTACCGTTTATTCTAGAATCAGAACTGTTTACATGTGCATATTGGTATAATTCCACTGTGTCTACTGTTGTTTGTACTGATACTGTACATACTGGTATAATTTATTGTGAGTTGTTTGTACTGGTACTGTGCATTCTGGTATAATTATTTGCATTACTGTTTGTTTTTTCTTCAGATAAACCTAATAACTGTTGTTCGGCCTCTTTACTCATTTATTTCGTAGAGTACAGCCTACATTTTATTGATTATCTCTGATCCCCATGGTCAATTTGGTTGTTGCGACAGTGCGACGCAACACCACTGATGCTAGGTGGCGGCAAGTTCAAAGAAAAACTAATCCTATCTGTTGCCTCTTTAAAGCTTGCTTAGAATTAGTGTGAAGTTTAGAACTGGGATGCACTTCATGACACACGCAAACAATCACTGATGCAAACCATAGTAGTTAATGGTCACATACTTAGTTGAACAAAAATCAACTGTGTGCATATAAATCAGATGTGACAAGTGGTTTTATGTTAAATACACCTGTATCTGGAAGGTCGAACAGCTAGTTAAAAAAAAATCCAAGCCACCTAATATTGGTATTGTTGCATGTATTGTATCATTAAACTAAAATTACCACCTTGTGATTCTACGCCTCCATGCACCAGTTAAGTTGCACTTAAATGTTTTGTGAGGTAACAGTGACCTTTGAACTGCAACCACCAAATTCCGATCAGTTCACTGTCGTGCCCAACGGGATGTTTTTGCCAAATTTAAGGAAATTCCCTCAAGTTGTTCACAGGGTCACAGTGACCTTGACCTTGGACCACCAAAATCTAATCAGTTTGGTGTTGAGTTTAAGTGGACTTTGTGGCAAATTTAAAGAAATTTTCTCAAGGCCTTATTGAGATTTAGCATTTAGAGAGTGGAACAGATGGACATCTAGATGGACAGAAAACATGACAGCCATGGCTATGGCTACCACCGCCAAATAGGCATAAAAATGTAGCCATTGGCTTGTTTTTGGTTAAACTTCCAATAAACTAAACCAATCCGATCAGATTCTCTGTTTTCCTGTAGTCTTTGGACTGAAACAGATTCAACTGCTCACTTTTGTAGTCTTTTTGAGGTTGAAATGAAAACCTGCATGCTGTGGACTTCATGGCCCTTCACCATCACAGGGCTCTAGACTGTAACATACCTTCCATGAGACATTTGTGGCAAATTTGAAAACATTCCCTCAAGATGTTCAGTAACACTACATAATACGGCCCGCGACTTAGATCGTACCTACCGCTCACTTAGAGCGTACCTACCGCTCACTTGGCACCTAATTTAACAGAAGTACTGAGTAACTCAGTTCTACAGTATAACTAGGCTGCTTCTTAGTGCATAACTCCCATTGACTTATGTCCTACTTTACACCAACTTCCACAGAAGTACAGAGTAACTCTTGCTCACTTCCCTCACTATTTCCCCCGTGTTTTACAGTATAACTAGGCTGCGTCTGAGAGCGTAACTCCCGTACAATTACGTCCTACTTTACACCAACTTAGAGTAACTCTTGCTCACTTTCCCCCGCTACTTTCCCTGTGTTTTACAGTATAACTAGGCGGCGTCTTAGAGCGTAACTCCCGTACAATTATGTCCTACTTTGCCCGGACTTACAGTGTAACTCCTCCTGGTCTTTTTTCCCCCACCAATCATTTTAAGTACCAGGTATATTAAATTAAATAGTCTGCTGTACAATATGAGCACAGCCTTTCGCTCTTTGCAATTGTTACAATCTTGTTTTTTTCAAGTGTCAGCAGGTAAATTTCACCCCTCTTCCAGAGATGTACTATTCATTATGATTTGAAAAAATAATATGTTGGGAAATGGGTATACAGTATGGAAATTGGCTCATAACAGGCTGGCTGGTAGCAAACTTACCTCTCTAAAATGCACATCTGTGGAAGTCTCGTACTGTCATCCAAGGGCAAAACACAAACTATACAGTAATAAATCCACAATAATGAGTCATTCAGAGTTATAAAATGTTTTTATTATGCAATTACACAGAAAACACATGACAGGCACTATTCCTCTCATCCATACTCCGTAAGTACAGTAATTTTTATTTATTTTATTTATCCTTTATTTAACCAGGTGAGTCCCATTGAGATTGACATCTCTTTAACAAGGGAGCCCTGGCCAAGAAGGCAGCAAACCAAAATTATAACAATAAAACATCATAAAACATAAAGAGTACATAGATAGGTACATGAAGTACATACAGTACACATCAAACTGTAATCAGTGTCTAAGTAGATCTTAATTTCCCTGTAACTAGTGTCTAGGTATAGCCTTCCTCTCCTGTGAGTACTGCCAAACTACGGAGAACCGGGCTGTATTATGAAATTTGCACTGTTATCCCCTCCTTAGTGTGTAAGTACACTCTAGCTCTCCTGGAGGTACACGCTAACTGCGGAGAACCGGGCTGTATTATGAAGTTTGCACTCTTATCCCCTCCTTAGTGTCTAAGTACACTCTAGCTCTCCTGGAGGTACACGCTAACTACGGGGAACCGGGTCCATGTCATTGGTTCGACAGCCCATTGGTTCGACATCCCATTAGTCCGACTGTCCGCGGTGCTGAACACCTCACGGCGGGCGTATGGTGCGCCGCGACCGGCTTGAGGCAGAGCAGGCTCACGGCTTATGTGTTTGTCACTTTATTTTTCATTTTAACCCACACCATGATCTTTTCCTGACCCTAACCAAGTGGTTTTTGTGCCTAAACCTAACCAGACCTTAACCACAGGGCATCATGATGATTTCAGAACGGACTTCGGAACAATGAGTTTAATATATGGAACAATGGGATGTCGAACCAATGGGCTGTCGAACTAATGGGCAGTTCCCCGGGGAACCGGGCTGTATTATGAAGTTTGCACTGTTATCCCCTCCTTAGTGTCTAAGTACAGTCTACTACCACTGTAACTAATGTGTAATTAGACCCAGTGAGTTAGAACACAGTTACTTCAATGTTTCACAAGATAACATCATCTGAAAACAATCCAAAGACGAAACTAAGTGTCCCTGACAACATAAAATAACACATTTCTACTGGTTTTTGTTATTTACGTTCAGTTTTGTTCCTTCTGTTATAAACTGTTCAATTTAGTCTTGATCCTTTATTGTGATCTGTTTGGTTTTTCTAAGCCAAAAATAGTCAGTCAGGTCAGTTTCAGTTGACAAATGCACTTTCTAAGTCAAAAGTCAAGTGGAAAAGATCATTGTGGTACTACTATCATACTGGAGTGTGACACCCAGTGATGGAGATGGAAGAATGTATGAGCTCCTCCGGATAAAAGGTGATCTTGATCCAACTCCTTGGGTCAAGGCAGAGATTGGAGTCATGGGTGGCTAGCCCTCTCCCTCGTCAGGTTGAATGTCAAATCCACATGTAATTTTCCACAGAATCTCTAAAAAAACATCACCCTTGCAGAAAGAGAGGTATTATTATGTTGCATCATCAACTTCAATTTCTTTTTGTGGTCATTATCATTATTATGTAAATACATCACAGTAAAACAAAGTGAGCAAACTTTTAACTGTAAAGTTTTTCTCGGCATGGAATACTTTATCCTGTCTTTACATTTCACATCGTGAATCATTAGCCTTTTAAACCATAACAAGTGGATTACATTTCCTTTTGAACTACAAAGTTTGTGTTTTTAAACATTCTTAACTGTTTTCCACTTAACTATGGATAACAAAACGTATTTTGAAAATGTAGGCTACATCAGTGCACAGACCGTATTACACTTGACTATTCATCGGTCAAATAGCATTCATGACCCAACTGTAATGGTGCAAATGTATACAGTACACTAACACAAATACAAACGGCAAGGGGCCACGAAGCAAAACATGTGCAGCATTTTAGAGTTACAAGTAGGTCGCGAACAGTAATTGCAATGCCAAGTAAGTGTAGTGTAGAGGGGAAGCACACACTCTATAGCTATGTCCCAATGTGGGGTCTGCGTGCTTGAAGGACGCAGCCTTCGCGGCCGCGTCCTTCAAGGATGCAGGAGCGTCCTCCGAACGCCGCCTCAACCGTTGTGAAATGGGACGGTCTAGCCTTCGGAAGATTTCCTGGTTCCACGAGCACGTCATGATTTGTGTCGCGTCACGACGCAAGGGGCAAAGGCAGTTAATATTTTGTAGTGGTTTTTTATTATTGTATTTCATTTATTATATTTTCATGGAGGAGGAGTTGCATCGGCAACGGCGGAACCGGCTTATATGACGGGTGTCTTCTGCAGCACAAGCTAACATCGCTAGCTGCGTTAGCATCAACTCACCAAGACGTTGATAAACACATTAACACTCCCACAGCACAGGTCCTCGGTCCCTCCCTCACGTCTCCTGCGAGGATCTCGGAGTGTTATCGTTGTGTTTACAGCAACACTTCTCACCGTAGACATTGTGTAGTTTCACTTGATTCCCTCTGTCGTCTGATTCCTGTGCCTGCGCAGTACAAGCTTCTCCCCTCGGCCTTGCTGAGAGGTGGTACTTCCTGTCTTAACCAATGGGAAATGTGCACCTCCCTGTTTGACCAATGACTGCTGGTCTAAGCAGAGTGGCTGTGATTGACTCCTTGTTTGATCAATGAGACTATGCCAGAGCGATCTAGTAATTGACAGTTAACAATGTAAAACCTAACAAACAAACAAACAAACAAACAATCATTAAGGCAACTTCAAGACAACTGAGGAATCATACGGGAATATTGTAAGAAAATAAACCCGGTACTTTCTCTGTTGACAATGTCAAGCAAACTATGTCCCTCTGATGTTACAGCAAGGGACCTGGGATTAGGTGTTCTGTTCAATTCACTTTTGTGTCACAAACTAACACCATACAACATGTCATCAGACAATTTTTGCATAAAATAAGAAAAAAAGAATTCAACACGTTTAAATTTATTGTTTTCTTTAAACACACAGCACACGTATAAACTAACAATCAAAACAAAGATAAAACTGTATATAATGTTGGAAAATAAAAGAAACAAGAACAAGGAAACTTTAAGATATTAAATTAAAATGCCGGAACGGAACATAAAAAACAAACCTAATGGCTGTAAAATCGCCATGAAAGTGGAAGGAGCTGGTTATCTTTTTTCATTGTTTTTATTTTTTCATGCAGCTCAGCACATCCTTCCACAAATTTTTTAAGCTGCAGACAGTATTTCTTAATTGTTGTTCCCTCAGTGTAGGGGGGGACGGTCCACTCCTCCCCTTGAGAGGCAATATCCACCTGTAATCACAATTGTTTAAGTATATTACCATATAGCAACTGCTTAAAATACATGTACACAACACACACACACACACACACACACACACACACTAAAAAGGATTTTTTTTTCCTGATATTAAGTATTTTGCTGCAGGGACTAACAGTTTAGTAGGTATGGTGGCGCCACAGGTACATGCATCATTTTTTAACATGCAGTGACATACTGTACCTCAGCAATTATGCTGGTCAAGGCCAGCGTTGCTTTCTGAAGGCGGTGCCTCTTCAGGGCCTCTGACAGTGACAGGCATGTCCTGTAAGTTTTCAGGACATGCCTGTAACGGTGAAGTACCTGATTTTTAGTTGACACTGCAAAACACAAAATGACAATTATATTTATTTCCCATACCTGTTTAGTGTCTTTGGCTCTTCACATAATATTTAACACAGGGGAGTCATACATACGGCCTTAAGGCCACAACCGCCCGCAAGTGACATTACCCAATGTGAGCCTCCACAAATACAATATGATTCTGTGTGAAACACTTGGGGTGCACATTTTTCAAAAATTAAAAGAGTTTCTACATCTCGATAAGTTGTTAGAATCCAGAAGACGTAAAATGCTATGCTGTTGTTCAGTTACAAAATGTAAAGCGAGCATCAGTGCCCTGTGTAATAGGGGTCACAGCAGTCAAAAAATACCATGTATTACAAATTTGATTCTTTTGTGTAGTGCACCCAACACAGACAGGGAGAACAAAGCAAACTCAAATGTATTGTATTTTTTAAAAGGGAAAAGAATATTAAAAGGTGTTGTTATTAATGCTATAGTTTATAGTATATAGTATATAGTAATACAATTTATTAATAATTTCTTATCACCTCACATGTTTTTAGTGGTATCACACAGCAGTACTTTGCCTGTGTTTGTTTGAACCTTTATTGGAAGGGGAAGGGTAAGCCCCTTGAGTTGCATCAACTCGTTTTCGAGGGGAGCCTTACCACGAATAAATGGTAAAATACAACACGGGACAACACAACACAGTTACAGCAGAGGCTCTCCACACCAGCCACCCCACCCCACCCCCACCCCCCATCATAAGGATACCAGACATAGCATAGACATATTGGCAATGACATAGCCAAACATCATGTTAGGAGCACCGACAGCCAGACATGTACATGCAAGATGAAATGTCAAAAATTAAGTCGAGCAAAACAAATCAAAGGAGTACAGGTGATCAATTAATTTAATTACCGGCAGAAATCAGATCAATCAGAAGCAGGAGAGGGTTGTTTGCATGTGGCTAGAAATGGATGCTTTAAAGATATGGATAGAGGTGATAGTTCTGATTGTGGTGGGGATGATATTCAAATTGGATGGGGCTTTGAATTTAAAGGCATGTCTGCCGGTTTCAGGAAATATTCTGGGAACTTTGAAATACGGTTGCTCGGTGTGCCTTAGGTTATTACTGAGGTATGAGGGACTAAGGGTTGTTTTAGATAGACAGGGTAGTTAAAGGACAATTTCCGGGCAATTTCAACCTGGGGTTGTAGTTTCCTAACATTTTAGGTCTAAAAGAAGGATTCTGAAGATTTTCATATTAATCGCTCCTATTTTGCAGTAGTTGTGTCTGTCCCCGCACCGCTGCAGCAGCGATGAATGAGAGCAGATTATATATAGATAAAAAATTTGTGGAAGGATGTGCTGAGCTGCAGGAAAAAATAAAAACAATGAAAAAAGATAACCAGCTCCTTCCACTTTCATGGCGATTTTACAGCCATTAGGTTTGTTTTTTATGTTCCGTTCCGGCATTTTAATTTAATATCTTAAAGTTTCCTTGTTCTTGTTTCTTTTTTTTATTTTCCAACATTATATACAGTTTTATCTTTGTTTTGATTGTTAGTTTATACGTGTGCTGTGTGTTTAAAGAAAACAATAAATTTAATCGTGTTGAATTCTTTTTTTCTTATTTTATGCAAAAATTGTCTGATGACATGTTGTATGGTGTTAGTTTGTGACACAAAAGTGAATTGAACAGAACACCTAATCCCAGGTCCCTTGCTGTAACATCAGAGGGACATAGTTTGCTTGACATTGTCAACAGAGAAAGTACCAGGTTTATTTTCTTACAATATTCCCGTATGATTCCTCAGTTGTCTTGAAGTTGCTTTAATGATTGTTTGTTTGTTTGTTTGTTTGTTAGGTTTTACATTGTTAACTGTCAATTACTAGATCGCTCTGGCATAGTCTCATTGATCAAACAAGGAGTCAATCACAGCCACTCTGCTTAGACCAGCAGTCATTGGTCAAACAGGGAGGTGCACATTTCCCATTGGTTAAGACAGGAAGTACCACCTCTCAGCAAGGCCGAGGGGAGAAGCTTGTACTGCGCAGGCACAGGAATCAGACGACAGAGGGAATCAAGTGAAACTACACAATGTCTACGGTGAGAAGTGTTGCTGTAAACACAACGATAACACTCCGAGATCCTCGCAGGAGACGTGAGGGAGGGACCGAGGACCTGTGCTGTGGGAGTGTTAATGCGTTTATCAACGTCTTGGTGAGTTGATGCTAACGCAGCTAGCGATGTTAGCTTGTGCTGCAGAAGACACCCGTCATATAAGCCGGTTCCGCCGTTGCCGATGCAACTCCTGAAGGACGCGGCCGCGAAGGCTGCGTCCTTCAAGCACGCAGACCCCACATTGGGACATAGCTATAGAGTGTGTGCTTCCCCTCTACACTACACTTACTTGGCATTGCAATTACTGTTCGCGACCTACTTGTAACTCTAAAATGCTGCACATGTTTTGCTTCGTGGCCCCTTGCCGTTTGTATTTGTGTTAGTGTACTGTATCGTACTGTATACATTTGCACCATTACAGGGTCATGAACGCTATTTGACCGATGAATAGTCAAGTGTAATACGGTCTGTGCACTGATGTAGCCTACATTTTCAAAATACGTTTTGTTATCCATAGTTAAGTGGAAAACAGTTAAGAATGTTTAAAAACACAAACTTTGTAGTTCAAAAGGAAATGTAATCCACTTGTTATGGTTTAAAAGGCTAATGATTCACGATGTGAAATGTAAAGACAGGATAAAGTATTCCATGCCGAGAAAAACTTTACAGTTAAAAGTTTGCTCACTTTGTGTTACTGTGATGTATTTACATAATAATGATAATGACCACAAAAAGAAATTGAAGTTGATGATGCAACATAATAATACCTCTCTTTCTGCAAGGGTGATGTTTTTTTAGAGATTCTGTGGAAAATTACATGTGGATTTGACATTCAACCTGATGAGGGAGATGGCTAGCCACCCATGACCCCGATCTCTGCCTTGACCCAAGGAGTTGGATCAAGATCACCTTTTATCCGGAGGAGCTCATACATTCTTCCATCTCCATCACTGGGTGTCACACTCCAGTATGATAGTAGTACCACAATGATCTTTTCCACTTGACTTTTGACTTAGAAAGTACATTTGTCAACTGAAACTGACCTGACTGACTATTTTTGACTTAGAAAAACCAAACAGATCACAATAAAGGATCAAGACTAAATTGAACAGTTTATAACAGAAGGAACAAAACTGAACGTAAATAACAAAAACCAGTAGAAATGTGTTATTTTATGTTGTCAGGGACACTTAGTTTCGTCTTTGGATTGTTTTCAGATGATGTTATCTTGTGAAACATTGAAGTAACTGTGTTCTAACTCACTGGGTCTAATTACACATTAGTTACAGTGGTAGTAGACTGTACTTAGACACTAAGGAGGGGATAACAGTGCAAACTTCATAATACAGCCCGGTTCCCCGGGGAACTGCCCATTAATTCGACAGCCCATTGGTTCGACATCCCATTGTTCCGACCATATTAAACTCATTGTTCCGAAGTCCGTTCTGAAATCATCATGATGCCCTGTGGTTAAGGTCTGGTTAGGTTTAGGCACAAAAATCACTTGGTTAGGGTCAGGAAAAGATCATGGTGTGGGTTAAAATGAAAAATAAAGTGACAAACACATAAGCCGTGAGCCTGCTCTGCCTCAAGCCGGTCGCGGCGCACCATACGCCCGCCGTGAGGTGTTCAGCACCGCGGACAGTCGGACTAATGGGATGTCGAACCAATGGGCTGTCGAACCAATGACATGGACCCGGTTCCCTGTAGTTAGCGTGTACCTTCAGGAGAGCTAGAGTGTACTTAGACACTAAGGAGGGGATAAGAGTGCAAACTTCATAATACAGCCCGGTTCTCCGTAGTTAGTGTGTACCTCCAGGAGAGCTAGAGTGTACTTACACACTAAGGAGGGGATAACAGTGCAAACTTCATAATACAGCCCGGTTCTCCGTAGTTTGGCAGTACTCACAGGAGAGGAAGGCTATACCTAGACACTAGTTACAGGGAAATTAAGATCTACTTAGACACTGATTACAGTTTGATGTGTACTGTATGTACTTCATGTACCTATCTATGTACTCTTTATGTTTTATGATGTTTTATTGTTATAATTTTGATTTGCTGCCTTCTTGGCCAGGGCTCCCTTGTTAAAGAGATGTCAATCTCAATGGGACTCACCTGGTTAAATAAAGGATAAATAAAATAAATAAAAATTACTGTACTTACGGAGTATGGATAAGAGGAATAGTGCCTGTCATGTGTTTTCTGTGTAATCGCATAATAAAAACATTTTATAACTCTGAATGACTCATTATTGTGGATTTATTACTGTATAGTTTGTGTTTTGCCCTTGGATGACAGTACGAGACTTCCACAGATGTGCATTTTAGAGAGGTAAGTTTGCTACCAGCCAGCCTGTTATGAGCCAATTTCCATACTGTATACCCATTTCCCAACATATTATTTTTTCAAATCATAATGAATAGTACATCTCTGGAAGAGGGGTGAAATTTACCTGCTGACACTTGAAAAAAACAAGATTGTAACAATTGCAAAGAGCAAAAGGCTGTGCTCATATTGTACAGCAGACTATTTAATTTAATATACCTGGTACTTAAAATGATTGGTGGGGGAAAAAAGACCAGGAGGAGTTACACTGTAAGTCCGGGCAAAGTAGGACATAATTGTACGGGAGTTACGCTCTAAGACGCCGCCTAGTTATACTGTAAAACACAGGGAAAGTAGCGGGGGAAAGTGAGCAAGAGTTACTCTAAGTTGGTGTAAAGTAGGACGTAATTGTACGGGAGTTACGCTCTCAGACGCAGCTAGTCATACTGTAAAACACGGGGGAAATAGTGGGGGAAGTGAGCGAGAGTTACTCAGTACTTCTGTTAAATTAGGTGCAAAGTGAGCGGTAGGTACGCTCTAAGTCGCGGGCCGTATTATGTAGTGTTACCAGATATTCTTGAGATATCGCATTCCCAAGAATAGGATGGATGAACAGACGAACGGATGAACTGACGAACAGACGGATGACCCGAAAACATCATGCCTTCAGCCATGGCTATCATCAGTGCGGAGGCATGAAAACAACAACCTGCAACTTGACAGAGTTCCACAGCTTTGTGAAGAGAAGAAGTGTAAAGCTTATGCAGAGCTATCCACAGGCTCAATCTGTTGCCAACAGTGTATCTCCTAAATATGGACCTAAAAGGAACTAATCTTAATTTAGTATTAATTCAATTCAATTTTATTTATACAGCCCAATATCACAAATCCCAATTTGCCTCACAGGGCTTTACAGCATACGACATCCCTCTGTCCTTATGACCCTCACAGCGGATAAGGAAAAACTCCCCAAAAAAACCCCTTTAACGGGGGAAAAAAACGGTAGAAACCTCAGGAAGAGCAACTGAGGAGGGATCCCTCTTCCAGGACGGATAGACGTGCAATAGATGTCGTACAGAACAGATCAGCATAACAAATTAACAGTAATCCACATGACACAATGAGACAGAGAAAGAGAGAGAGAGAGAGAGAGAGATGCAGGTAATGACAGTAGCTTACAACAACATTATTGAAAGTAATAATATTATAGTTATAGTTCTGGCTACTGCGGTACAATATGTTGAAAGTATGTATTAATATCTGGCAGTATACAAGTGTGACAATAGTCATATGTGTATAATAACAGTAGAAGTATGACTAATGACTAATGATGGCAGCAGCAGCAGGAGGCATCTGGCAGGACCACGGCAGCAGCACAACCACACACGTCACGCTGTCCAGGCACCGCTGTGATATGAGTTAATCTGAGAGACAGTGGAGCACAAAGGCTCCGGAAAAGAAGCCGAGTTAGTGACATCCAGAATGGCCGAGTTAGCAAGATGCAGTAATAGAATACACACACACACACACACACACACACACACACACACACACACACAAAACTGTGTCAATAGTGTTTTATATAAGAAAATAAATAAAAAAAACAAGGGAGTAAATAATTTATCCAGCAACTCTGTGAAATGTCTGTATTTTCTTTAAACTGGATTCTCATGCACAAACATGCCCACATGACACTACCTTACATTATGCTAGCCCAGTGACATTAGTATCATCTTGTCATTGCACTTGTAACGGAAAATCTCCAAACTATTCCAGACTGTATAAATTGGGTATTTTAAAGAAAAGTGCTCACTCATGCAGGGTATGAATAAACTTGCCTCACTACAGAACATATTGTAACCCTGATGACTTCCATATTGGCATGTTATTTTTGAGATACAAGAAAGAGGAGGACTGTAATGGAGGTTGTAATGAAGCACAGGGGTGCATCCACTTCCAGCAGTGTGCATGTCTCCTTTGACATTTTCACTTCATCTGGGGAGAACAAGCCAGGAGGCCCAGGTGCTGAAGACAAATGAAGTGTCATCAAGTAGCTTTGGGGCGGACCTCAGAGAAATAATCAAACACACACACTCGCACACACATCATCACCACATATATAAACACAAACAGAGCATGGTGTAAAGTTGCAGCAGGGGCAATCTCTCTGCTAGTCAAAGCTTCAGGATGAAATCCATCCTCCCCTCTGCAGTTAGTACACACATAGTACAGTTGCTTACTTTGTGTGATTATTTCTTCTCAAGGTATTACCATCTGAAAAATAATACTATTCTACACTTCTTGTGAGGACTCTCTCTCTCTCTCTCTCTCTCTCTCTCTCTCACACACACACACACACACACAAGTGAGCAGTGTGCTACCATGCAACATGCTGGCCTAACCATTCAAAGCAATTCAATGTCTTGCACTAGGACATTTAGACACAGGACAGTAAGAGGCAGGCTCAAACCACCAACTCTGTTTTTAGTAGATGACCCATTTTGACTACTGAGCCACAGCCACCAAATATAATACACTGAATTAGCTTTGAGGGGCTGTTTACAGGCTGTGAGATCACCAGGGTTGGGGTAGGTTTGCATCCTGTCTTGTTGCTAGCGAGTGAAGACAAAGGTTGTATCCAAAAACATTCAGTCAATATTCCCTACTTACAAATGAGGAACTTCAATATATACTATAATGAGCCAATTGGCAAACACCCCCACTTTTGAACCACTGACTTTATAAATAATAGACGTAGGTACCATAATGTTACCCCTCATTTGTGGACTCCTGCTTTGAAGCCTCAAGTTCAGCATTTCAGCCATCGGCATCTTTTTTTGGAGCCAGAGGTGGCCATATTTGGGCAAGAGGGTGGAGCTGTGGAGGAATGGGTGGTGGATCTGACTGAGAAGCCCAAGACACCATCGGCAGCGAGCATGTCACTCAAAGTGAGCCCTGGAGTTTACTGCTCGTTTGGGCGCTACTCAGATCATTTTCACTACACTATTATGTCATTGCTGTCGCACAGTTAAAACATGCCATATCAACGTTGGCTGGTGGACCATCGATAACAAATACTGACATGTATATTTGTGATAAATACGATATTATACCGAGCACATTTTCCCCAAATTGATATATAATATTCTAAAGTACTACAACCTGTGCAACCTGTCCTACTAATGTAAGTAATTTTCCGTTGACTAGAAGTTTGTTTTACCAGTTAGTCATGTAAGAACTTGTGCATTTAACATTATGTACTAAGCCATTACAGTACTCATCACTATCTAGACACCCAGCAAATTATCTAGCATTTGCCCTCTTCTGTACAGTAATATTAAGCACTAGAGAAATATTAAATGACCCTTTGTTAAGCCCCACCCATTTGTGATGATCTGTCAAGCTATCGGAGCAAGCATGGAGCCCATACTGTCACTAACTGCACTCTCTGAAGAAATTTAATCATAGTTTTGGAAAAATGAAAAAGCAATTTAAGAGGGAAGCAGACAGAGAGGTCTACAAAATGTGTTTGGAGGATATATCCAGGATGTGAAACTCACTTAGCAGCAAAAACAGGTTCAAAAGATAAAGATAGTTAGAGGCTAAAGCCAAACTATAGGCTGCAGCTGACAGTGTAAAAGTGAACCACCACATCACTGGCAATCGAGACAGAAGAGAATGAATATAAAGGGAAACTTTGCTGATATTCAACCAGCTGTGTCATCACAGTGTGTGCAGATGAAAGGAGTTTGGCTTACCCCTGTGCTGCTGGAGGGGGCCTGGACGCTGGCAGATAGGTAGGGAGCTCTGGGGGAAGCCAAACACACATCTGAACACACTGTGATGACACACTGCTGGCTGAATACTAGCAAAGTCTTTGTTTCCCTTCGCTGGTTCACAGTAGCATATAATAGTTAGGATGATCCCAGTGTACACTATTATGATGGGCCCTTGTGCCAGATTTGTATTGATGCAGCTACCATATCTTTTAAACCATCGTAATGCTGACATTGGACAACATCAACATACATATCACCAATCATATATGTCATGTCATGTCAGATCAGATCAGATCAGATGAACTTTATTGTCCCACAAGTGAGAAATTTGTCCTGGGCTTGTTCACCCATGCTGCAGCCACAAAAAGCATTCAATTCCATAAGAACATACATACAGACATCTTACAATAACATGACTTCAAATCTGTGTATGAAATTAAGTGGATTTTTAAAATGTTAATAGTTTATAAAGTTTCTGTAACATGAATGTATAACATTTCTATTTATAAGTTATACATTTTTACTGACTTCTCACAAAAGAAAAAAGAAACATTGATGGAGATAGGTTTGCCTTCTTGAGGACATATAAAGCAGATAATAGCATTTGAACGCAAGTTCTTTTGACACATGCATATTTCTGAGGTGGTAAATTGAATCACTTGCAAGGGCCCGTTGTCTCACTGTTACAATAATTATAATGCAAAAGCAACATAGTAAGTTGTACTTTCAGTAGATTGCTAGCTAACCCTACACTTTTCAGGGTTTGATTTTGCTTTTGCAACAGGGAAGTTGCCTCTTCAGGTAACGAGTATCATCAATACACGTGCCACAGGCACAACACTTAGCTCTAAATCCACAAAACCAGCCTGAAAATGAAGAAATCAGAGACAATTGCATGAGTGTCCATGGAGCTCAGCCATGTTGCTACAATATGATTGGTCAGTCTGTGTTCAAGGGACAAAGAGTCATCTGCCAATTTACTTTAATCTCTTTGGGGACTGACAACTACACATTCAATTGACAATTAATTACTGGGATAAGAAACTGGTAAACACACTTTAACATATCATCTCAAGTTAAACATGTACAACAGGTTGCAGTCGAGCTGCTCTCTCTCCTCTTGTCCATCTCTGCGTCTGTCCAATAGAGTGCTTCAGGGATGATGTTCCTCTGTAGGCCAACAAGGAAGTGTTGCACTGATTCCCTCTTCAAAAAAAAAAAAAAACTATGGATTTTTCCATTGGATTTTGGATTATTGCAGAAAATAAGCTCTGTGACAAACAAACGTTTATGAGGCTTGCACATTTTGTTAAGCAAGATAATCTTCAGAAATGAACACCACTTTTATGATTTTTGAAGCGTAAATGTAATCGCCAGAAGTAAAAAGTTAACACTAGGCTATAACCAAACTACACTACAGTCACTTGACCTAACATCACCATCACAACAAGAATAAAGCCATGTTCGACGTAATGACGTTCAGTCGCATTTAGCCACTTTGCTCCACTGGTGCGTGTGTGTTTATGCTGAGTTGCAGGTGGAACCTTAGTAGTCTCAGCCACCAGATTGTGACATGTCGTGTAAAAGCGCTTTGAGTGATTGGAAGACGAGAAAAGTGCTACACAAGTGCAGTCCATTACATTCTACACTACATTCATGTAGTCGACTAAAAAGTGAGTAATGCAAGATTTCTGACACAGCATTTTGTGGATCATGCTGCTTTGATGATATTTACCAAATGCATGTTGAACATTTAAGCACAGATTTTAAGTTGTTATAATAATATCCCTTGAGTTATACTTTTCATTAAAAGGTTGCCACTTAACTCACTAACTTCAAATGTAATAACTTGTCACATTATGCAAAAACACTTTTTTTCCTCTGGTTTTATTACATGATAGGCACGTTATTACGTTATCAGTTTATTATCTGCAGTTATTACATTATGAATTTATGAAAGTTCTTCCCATTTTAATACACAACAGACAAGACATCTCTTATCATCTGCCAGACAGACTACATTTATTTTCTCCACAGGAGAGAGGAAACAGTAGCAAGACAAGAATGTGTCAAATGATGTGTTTAATATGGCAGTACACAACGTGCTGTGTTCACTTTCAGGTGGAAGTGTGGGGTGCAACTTTACTAATGGTGAGCTGATGTACTCTGATTTTGTTCTTTATGAGGGAAGTAATTGTGGAAGAGAGAGAGAGAGAGCCTGCTTTAATGCGCTTCTTTAACACTTTTTCCTCTTGATTTTTTCATGTCTCTCGTACAGTTTGGACCTGGCCAGCATTTTTCTCATTGCAGAATATTCTGAATTATTGCAGTACCATCCTAATATATTGGTACTTAACTTCCCTAATTTTTAGGCTGCTTCATTCAAGTTGGTTCTTCCTCCAACACTTGAGGCCCATACATCAAATCATCATATAATAGACAATAACATATGAAATGGACTTCATCTTAGGTCTTACCTAAATTACATAGGAGTCTTTTCTGCTCAGGCAGACCAGTGAACCTGCCTGTTTCTAAAGCTAATGGCGATATACCTGAACACAACTGTGCACACAAACATACCCCTTTTCCACCAAATTAGCTAGGGTTCTTGAACTGGTTCCGTTCAGAACTCTTGGAACCTTGGTGCTATCCAGTGAACCAGCCGGCATTTCCACCAGTTTGGCACAGATCCACTGCAATCAAGAATCAGGAGAGCATTGTAAAATGCACAGTGGATAACAAAATTGTGGATAACATTGATTACCTTACAAACCTTTCTTCTGTTATTACAGGTATTCTTTTTAGCCCAAAAACAAGCATGAACCATCTATTACTGAGACCAGCACGCTTCTTTTTTCCACTTATGATCTCTCACTTGACTTTTCCATCCAACATCAACAGACCATCTTCTCTTACACATCAGGAACAATTTGTACTGAGCATCATGAATATTACATTGTAACCTTTGAAAAACAAAAACAAACAAACAACAAAAGATCATTCAAATAAAGATTTCACCTCATTAATCCAGGACTGTAGAGCCAATGAATGGTCCACTGTTCAGGCATATTCACCACTGTTCAAAAGTCCAATAATCTCACATTTATGTGTGTGATGTTTGGAGACTGTCTTCCCATACTGTATCACTACTGATGGCCAACATTGTGGAAAGCTTATAAACTTCCAGAAATTATCAAATTGCTCTGAAATGAGTCTTTACCTGATCACAGAACCCCAAAATTCCACAAGTATTATCTGAAATAGGATGCACACAAAATTTATACAGTTGCGTGTGACATGATCCTACCATTGGTCTTTATTTTGAGCACCAAGCCATTAAGTATATCCTTTTTTTCATGCTCCGCAAGTGAAATCATCATCAGCATAAAGTAGTAATCATCTACTTAATAACCAGTTTACAAGATTTTAACTGAAAAACTATATCATGAACAAAAACATAGACAGTGTTGGCTGTTGCTTGCCTCCCACAAAACTGTTGGAGATACCATCCTGTTCTAATTCAAGAGATTTTCTGCTCATCTACTTACAAACCTATCTTCAAGATAATATACAAGTCTGGGATTTAGGAGCGCCTCTAGTTGGTGGCACCGACCTGGCTCATCTCTGAATCTATATTCCCCTGTAGTGACCTGTGGATCTGCTTGTATAAAATCTTGGTTAAATAATTGGGGAAAAGATGCAGGGATGGTTTTAGATGAAAACACACGGTTAAACATCTGTGAAAGAACACATTTCTCATTTAAAAGTAACAAAATCATGGAAACAAATTTTAAGTTTATCCATAAATTCTATTTCACTCCTATAAAGATGCATAACATTTCCAAAGATAACTCACCAAAACGTAAGATTTATGCATCTGTTTTGGAAACGCAATCTGCTGACAAATGTTTGGAAATCGATACATTCCTTTATTAAATCAGTTTTGGAAATTGAATTTGAATTCAACCTATGTCTCTACTTAATAAATGATATGCCTTTTTTTCATTTAGATTAAAAAAATGCAGAGTATGAATTACTGTAACATATTTTGCAACGCAATGCATAGTTCTTTGGAAAAATGAATCTCCTCCAAAATATCACAATTTTTACCTTTGGAGAGACTAACTCTAGAAAACTATGACTATAGTAATAATTTTCAGGACCTTTGGTTCCAATTATTTTCTTGCTTGGGAAACCTCAAGAGGTGATCATTAATAAACCTGGACAATTTCTGGCTGTGACACCAGGAATTAAGAACATATAATGATCCCATTACTTAGAATTTTGTTGCTGCTTTTGTATGCATATGTATAGTATGTATATGTGAATGTGTGTCTGTGTATGTGCACATATGTATGTATGTATGTATGTATGTATGTATACAGATACACATTTTATTTTTTGCTCTTGTTTTCTTTTTAATATTTGTTTTGTGTTTGTCAGTTTACTGGGTAGGGATGGGAAGATAAGATGATACTCAGTGTAATTTATGTTCATATGCTCAGCCATTGGTGATTGCTCATTACTGTACACTCTTCTGAAATAAAATGATGAGGAAAGAATTTTTTCTTGGACAAGCAGTCAAGTCCAACTTCAAAAAATAAATAAATAAATAAATAATAAATAAATCCTGGTTCTGTTCACTTTTTAACAGCTGGGGGTGTGTAACTGGAAAAATGTAGGTTTCAATCTTTATTAGGGTTTCTGCCCCTGAACACATTTAGTCACAGACTATTTCCTTAGTGATTTGAGAAATTAAAGGAATCTAATTTTCCTGATTTAATCTTTTTTTTTTCACAAAGTAAAATCTAAACTAACAACAATGCAGCCACAAATTCTATCTTTACGAAGACAGCATGATGATAGCAGACAATGATTTAACCACGTTTATTATTGTCGTTTTAGTCATGTTTACGTGGACTGCATTACATTACATGTAAAACACTGTGTAAGTGTTTTAATGATATCAACACCGTCTCCAAAAGATTTTTTATGGCCCAAGCATTGACCCTGCTGAAATCACTATGTTTATTATTATTATTGTTATTATTATTATTATAATTTTTTGACCAGTTCCCTTGTCAAAAAGCCTATGGGATTTTTCCATTGAATTATTGCAGAAAATAAGCACTGTGGCAAACAAACGTTTATGATTCTGCTATGTTTTGTTCAGCAAGATAATCTTCACAGATGAACACCCCTTTCATCATTATTGAACCCTACATGCAATTGGCAGATTTAAAAAGCTAAAGTAAAAAATGTACTACACTATGACCTAACATCACCACTTTAACAAGACTATAAAGCCGTGTTTGGCATGGCTCGGCATGATGACGTCCTGTGGTTTCATTTAGCCACTTGTTGGCAACCGTGTTTTTTAAAATACGTACAGGCTTCAAAGTTCATAGTGGTGTGTTTACAGACGTATTCTACATTGGATAACAAAATCCAAGGGTCTCTTACACTTATATTAACCACAGACCTTATTTCAGACATCTAACCAAAAACCCACTGACTTTGAGACGAGGGGACCGGAAGTGGTAAAATGCTAACTCATGTCTGGCTTTTAGGACTCATTCCTGGCAGAGTCTATTACGACCTAAGCACTGACCAGAGGTGGTCACAAAAGCCCTACTGAAATTGAAGGAATTATTGTTCTTCTTTGAAATTAATCACATTTTTGAGGACCAAAAGGTGCTCATGAAACTTTGCACACAAATCAGAACTAGTAAACAATTCAGTACCTTCTGAGTCTCAGCTCAAATGTGACAAAATGGCTCACTAGCACCCCCTACATTTCAATGAAGTAGGGCCTGTGGTACGTTTCAACTGTACGAAAATTGGATGGCTTATGTAACATCCCAAGACATATGAAGAATTCTCTTGGAGCCGTACCCTAAACTCAACAGGAAGTCCGCCATTTTGAGTTTATTGTGCAATTTTTGTGCATTTTTGGATATTTACAGGGGTCATACCTTGACAAACTCCACCTAGAGATTTAATCCGATCGATTTCAAACTTTGTCTGTACTAGAGTCATTATTGAGTTATAATCATAGTGCTACCTATTGACAACAGGGAATCACAGTCCAGACTGCAATGATGACTGCTAAATGACCTTTTCATTCTTCCCACCAGTTACTACTGTGTCTTTTTTGACTTTGCCCCCCCCCCCCAAGTCAGGATTTTGCACACCACTGTGATCAGGGCCCTATTTCAGAGAGCAGGCTCAACAAAATCTTAGCGTAATCCCGACTGAGCCTGAGCTGGGAAACTGAGTTTTCGGTTCCAGAACAGCTGATCAGAATCAGTTCAATCAACTCTGAGTATGTTCAGCCCGAGGGAAGCGCATTTACGGCGAGCACCAAAAGACATCATCAGTAGAGTGCAGATAACGTGATTTCTGGCAGAAAGCAGAAAGCCACTTATTTCTTCCCAACTGATTCAGAGATTTTAATGACGGTGAATTAAGACATGAAAAAAAATCTAATACGGCAGCTGCAGCTAAACAGCGTGATGAACTGTCAAATTGATTTCTGTTCGCATGCTGTCTTGCGGGCCTGCACGGCGGAGTGATACTGGCCAGAAAATAGTCCCAACTGATAGCAAGGTCTGACGTAATGCGGGGATGTTTTAAAATTATTGAAATAGTCTAACAAAACACATGCATACTTTTTTGTAGCTTAAAACCTTTCGGTTACGTGTCCCCTTTATATCTTCAAAACTACTTTTTCTCCGGTAAGCTATGGGCCATTTCTCAGAGCAGGAGGCTCGTTGAGAGTAGTGACACCGTCACATCAGAGCTACAGATGGTCAGCGTTTCACACAACTTCATGTCCAAAAACCTGAACTATCACTTTAATGTGACTAATATACAGAGAATAAAGAAACATTTTTTATATCTTAACAGTGTTCATTTTAATACGATTTGCTATATCCTCTTATTCAATTGTAATTTGAAGGAGCCCAAACACACTCGGCAGAAACACAACAAAACATTGTACAGACTGGTTAAAGTTTTGCTTATACTTTCATCATTCTTGCAATATTAGGCTGAGGTTAATTTAATTGCTAAATTGCTGTGAAATTAGGGCTGGGTGGTATGACAAAATTTTCATATCACGTTTTTTTTTTTTGTTTTTTTTTAAAATCATATCGGTTTCACGGTATTTGACGGAATTTGCTCGGGTTCGGGCCTATTCAAGTGCTGGAATTTGTTGTTTACGTGACAATGCCTGAACGCAACACAGGCTCCGCTTCATTAGTGCCACGCTCAGTTATAATTGTCTCAGACTGGGGTCGGCTTCGGTCAGGAAAACGCAGCCCGAGCCGCACTCTAGTGTGCTCACCTGTGTGTGACTAGCACACACAGGTGTGGTGCGCTGCTGCTAGTTGCATATAGGGGAAACGATGCTCTTTTTGGTACGAGTTCTTCTGGGTCATTGTGTTCTTCTTCAGCAATGTGTACATTTGCTTCGCTTTCAGGACTCTCTCCGGCAGCCATTCTTGCCTCTAAACTTTTCTCTATGATCTCATTCTCGCCGGCTCTAGCACGCCTGTGGTGTGCAGCAGTGAAAAGGATCCCCGCTGAAACACTTTCCCGCCGCACATGTTCCGGACATTGTTTGGGCTATTCAACGATATTGCGGTATATGAAAAATTCATCTCATAACAAAAATAAATACCGGTTTTCGGTACGAACCAGTATACCGCACAGCCCTATGTGAAATGACTTCTGATTCATGTAATCTCCTTTATTTCTCAGATGGAGCTATTATGGGATGTTTAGTCCCATAAAGCCAATTACACCGCGGAATATTCATGGATCATAACATAATGTATCCACATAGATTAATTTCTGATTAATACTGACAAACCTGTAGTTCTGCTGAATTCCTCTTTTTTTAAAGATTATTTCTTGGGCTTTTGTTGCTTTTAATGGCAAAACAGCATAGCGTTAAGGGGGAGAGAGGGAACAACACGCGCAGGAGGCTACAGGCTTGGTTTGAACCCCCAGACGTTGCATCAAGGATTGAGCGTCAGATCACGGGGCGTCTGCTCCTTCCACTAAGCCGCCAATGCCCTGTGAAAATTATTTTGATAATACTTTCTCATTTATGTCCAGGGAAAACCACAAAAACGGGCAAAAGTCTTTTCAGAGCCAGAGTCACTTTTCTCATGGCCAGACAAACCACTGCCTCGCTGATGTGTTCAGTGTCTCTGTTGTTACAAAGAAAACTGCCGCTGCCAAAGAATCAAAGGGCAATGCATAAAATTTGCTCCGATGATAATGCAAATCTACGATGTGTAATATTTGATTAATGTGGTTGTAAAAGATTGTTAGATAAATGATAGAATGTGAGGTGAAATTGTATCTTTCATATAGACACTCCTCCTGGGAGACATCCAAACTGGGTCTAATCACCTTCTCCTTACGCAACAGCCTCTGAATAAACTGTGCCCCAACATCCACGACTTAATTCACAAAAGGACACGCCACGCTTCTCCTACCTGCTACATGCTTAGCCTCAGGCTTAGATGAAGCAAACCTGCAAGACAGCAGGTTTGCTTCATGGAGTATATGTTGCTATAGTGACTGACTCAGGGTTTCACTGAACTGGCTTTATGAAATGGAAAACTCAGAGTTCCTCATCTCAGGCTCAACATACTCAGAGTTTTCATTAATCCTGCTTTCTGAAATAGGGCCCAGGTCATTGAACAGAACCTGGTTAGTTTAAAGACATGAAGCAGCAAATTTCTGTAAAAGAAGACACAGAAACATTCTGTGTCTTCTTTTACAGAAATTCGCAACAGCAGAAGCTGCAATAACCTCTGTCCTTATGCAAGAGAGAAATCAGATTAGCTGTTTAAATAAGGGGTACAAGATTTATTGCTTTTGTTAAGGTAGTACAGGTTGTTAGATAATGGTTTGAACTGGTGGTCCCAAATCAGCAGGTCATAATCAAACTGCTGTTTGTGCTAGTGACCCATAACAGATACCACTTTTTGTAGCTGCCTGCCTTTAAACCCAGTTACCATCACTGAATGTCATCCTACAAATGACCCCAACTTGTTCAAATGTGTGTTAAATTAACATAGGGAGAGTACTCCTACTGTTAACCAGGAACGAATTTAATTATGTATTTATCAATTAGAAAACATATTATTCTATCTTTTTATTATACTTACATACATTTATATAGTTACACAGATACATTTTCTGCCAGACTAAATAACTCCGCATTTGGTTAAATCAGGGTTAGGGGAATGATTCTCTACTTTGCTGAATTTGGTCCTAATGCTGCTTGATGACCACCAGGTTCTTCAGCATGTCAAAAGAGTTCCCATCAGGCTCCACTGACACCACGCCCTGCTCCTTGTTGTGCACTTTGAGGAAACCGTTTTGGTCCAGACCCACAACCTCAGCCTCCAGTCCATCCTCGCTCCAGAGATGCACCCGAGTCCCGCTGAGGTTAGAGCACATAGAGACACCGTCAAAATTCTGCTTTAAGGTGTTATTATAGGGCAAGAGACTGACGGTGCCGTTGTATAGTCAATATTAGAATTACTATGTCATGTTTGTATTCCTCCGCAGACCAGTTAATTTGCTGTTACAGTTCACATCCACGTCTGAGAAAACGGATGCTTCACACACATCTTACCCCCAACTGCACGGATGATCTATACAATCAAGATTAGTGAGGCACTCAAGATTTGTGTCACCAATTCAGTATCTGACTAAATGTCTCCCCCTCTGTTCCTGAGGTATGACATTGAATAATTTTAATTAATTTAATTTTTTTAATTTTATATACTTTATTAATCCCTGAGGGGAAATTCAATTTTTCACTGTTTGTCAATTACACACAGGTCTGAACAACACATGCACAAACGGGACCTATACATGCACTAAGTGGAAAGATGTCAGAGTGGGCTGCCCATGACAGGTGCTCCGAGCAGCTGGGGGGTTCGGTGCCTTGCTCAGGGGCACCTCGGCAGTGACCAGGAGGTGAACTGGCACCTCTCCAGCTACCAGTCCACGCTCCATATTTTGGTCCGGATGGGGACTTGAACAGGCGACCCTCCAGTTCCCAACCCGGGGGAGCTACTGCCGCCCCCCAAATAATGGCCAGAAAAGTGTTTTTGCATAACATTAGAATGTCACAGTGAAGCTGACCTTTGACCGTTTGGATATAAAATGTCAATACTTCATCATAATATTCTATTACACACTTGTTTATGTTTTGTCTTAATTAGCGCATATATTCTTGATTTATGGCCAAAAACATGTTTTGTGAGGTCACACTGACCCTGGCCTTTGACCTTTAACCACCACATTCTACGGAGTTTTTTCTTCAGACCAAGTAGATGTTTGTGTCAAATATGAAGAAATTTCCTTACGTTGTTCTTGGGATATCACATTCACAAGAATAAGACAGATGCATGGTCACATTGACCTTGATCTTTGACCACCAAAATCTAATCAGTCCATTGTTGAGTCCAAGTGAACCTTTGTGCCAAATTTGAAAGAAATTCCCTCTAGTCAGTCTTGAGATATCATGTCACGAAAATGCCACAGACAAGGTCAAAGTGATCTTAAGCTTTGATGTTTGTGCCAAAATTAAAGAACACCAAGGTGCTCTATAGATGTTGCATTCCAGAGAAAGAGATAGATGCAAGGTAATGGTGACCTTGACCTTTAAACCCTTAAAGCTGCAGTAGGTAGAAAGCCTGAAAACAGTTGATTTTTGAGTCTCATCTGAGTTAGGTTTTGTTCGTCCCTCCTACCAGACGAGCACGCGAGTATTTTATCCTACTTGGTTCTATTTCTCCCTCTCTGGGAGCCTCGGCTCTCCCTCACCGTGCTGCAGCCCTCCCCATCCCTCCCTCGTGGCCCCGCACATACTCCCAAGCCTCAGCTCTCCCTCACCACGCAGCCGCCCGCCCCATCCCTCCCTCGCAGCCCCGCACATATACCCCCGAGGCTCGGCTCTCCCTCTCCGCGCAGCAGCCCTCCCCATCCCTCCCTTGCGGACCCGCACATACTCCCGAGCCTCGGCTCTCCCTCACCGCGCAGCAGCCCACCCCGCACATACCCCCGAGGCTCGGCTCTCCCTCTCCGCGGAGAGCCCTCGGCTCCGCTCCCACGGCCGACCCTCGCGCCTTCCGGCCGGGCCTGGCCCCACCTCACCCTTCCCCTCCCTCCGAGGGGAATCGAGTTCCGTCTTCCTTTTTTTGGGTTGTTTAGCCGTGTAGGCAGTTGTAGCCAATGCTGGAATAGCTATTTTACCTGGTGCACTGTTCGCCATTGCCGCATGCTCTCCCCTTCTGCCGGCGGCACAGGAACGCTCATATGCAGTAGAACAGCCAATAGGAATGCAGTGGTCTGAGCTGACCTTTGATTGGTTGATGCACATTGGCACGTTACTGATTCTTTAGAGGCTGAACACAGAGCCATGGTGAGGTGCAGAAACCTATTGTTTGTCTCAGACCACTTGATTTACATTATGCTTACAGGATATTATAAAATTTTTACTCAATTATACCAAAATAATGTTGTCTACTGGAGCTTTAACCACCAATATCTAATCAATTTATCCTTATGTCCAAATTGTTTGTGCCAAATTTTTAAGAAATTCCCTCAAAGTTATCTTGAAATACTGTATTCATGAGAATGAGATAGACGAGGTCACAGTGACCTTGACCTTTAATCTTCAACCACTGAAAACAAACTACTTCATTGTTGAGTCCAAGTGGACATTTGTTCCAAATTTGAAGAAACTCCCTAAAGGCACTTTTGAGATATCCCATCAACAAGAATGAGATGGACGTTCCGACAGTATCTAGTGGGTCATTATTAAGGATTAAGAGGGATTACTTTTTATGAGTCAACACATTGTTTTTAAGGAAAATCCAGCATGGTGAATCTTAATACAATATTAGTTTGCTCTTGGCTTCCTATTATATTTAATTTAGGTTAAATATTTAAAAAGTTTGAGCAACAAAGTACACCTTGCTCAGAAAGGTAAGTGAAATCATGCCCTTTTGATGGTCAGTTTTCCAGTTCACTTGACTAAAAGTCTGTGACAGTGGTTATCTCCAGGTAGGAGGAGAAAGGGTGGGGATGGGGCTCAACAGAGCAACAAAAGGAAAAAGGGCAGACAACTACTGAAAAAGAAAACTAACAAACTTCTTACAAACACTATGTTTTGTCTTTCATGGCCATCATCCCATGTCAGTGTAGATAGGTTCCAACCATGATTCTTCCCCCTAACTGTGACTGGACAAGTGACTGTATATTATTTTGACATGGACGATGCATCTCAATCTCTCTCTCTGCATTGCTCACCTGTGAAGCCATCTCTTGTAGTAGGTGGGCAGGACAGCATCTGGGCCTCCTTGTTGGAAGCTGTTGATAAGGACCTCCAGGCAGCTGACAGTTCGAGCAATGAGCTGGGCACAGCTGAGCGGCTGCAGGTTGCAGTTATGCTGTACATTGTACTGCTGGATCAGGTCATTAATGCACACTGTTGGGTTGCTGTTTGTGACATTGAACCCACAGCCTGTAGGGCACATTAAGATTAAGAAATAATACTACGTTATTCTGTGCAAATAACAAGAGACTATTTCACTGGTTGCTGCTGGATAATGTATAACAAAAGACTGTATTATTTCTATTGGTGACTAATTATATATCCCAGTCCTTAACATTATGAATACAACAGGTGTCATGTGACAGCACACTGAATAACTGACAGCATAACTGTTCCACTAGTGGTGTGCTAGTCAAATCATGGGAAGGAAGGGTTCATATTAATATAGGACTGAACTAGAATTACTGTCTTAGTGGTTGTATGCCTCTGCAAACCAGTTAATTTGCAGTTACAGTTTACATCCATGTCTGAGAAAATGGATGCTTCACACACATCTTACCCCCAACAGCACAGAAGATCTATACAGCTCAGCTCAGTTTCAAGGTGGACACCCAAGGTTAGAGTCACCAATTCAGTATGTGACCAAATGTCTCCCCTTCTGTTCTTGAGTTATGACATTGAATAATGCCCGAAAAGTGTTTTTGCAGACCATTATGATGTCCCAGTGAAGTTGACCTTTGACCTTTCAAATGTATAATGTCATCACTTCATCATCACAACCAGATGCAAAAAATGATTTCATGTCAGGTAGGTTTTCACTTATAAGGAATTTGCTTTGGTTTTTTGGTGCATACATAAAAACATAAAATAAACATATTAAAAGGAACAAAAACAAGGCAAAGCACTGCAACACTATAGAACATAAATATTAGGGCTGTACCCCAATATTCGGATATTCGAATATTCGTTTCTATGGGTAGGTATTCGTTATGAAAATTTGGTATTCGATATTCGGGGGTTTTTTTGTTTGGGTTTTTTTGGGGTTTTTTTTTACATATTTTTTGGTGCTAAATGTAGTCTTTTTGTTGTTGGCAAATGTAGGTTATCAATAAAAATCAAAACTTTTAAATTGCATTGTTAAAAATGTGAAAATATAGTATAGCCTACCAACTGAGCTTGTGCACATGGCATGCTTGAGCAGTTTTACCACTTTATCACTATTCCCTCTAACTTGTAGCTGTTTTTTCATTATCTTTTGAAGTTAATATGAATTATGGAACCGTTTTTGTCAACGTTTGTTTCCCCCGTTTTGTACAATAAATTATTGTTTAAAGTTTCAACAAGTTTCTTTTGGAGTGCGTGACACAAGTGTGTTTTGAAAAAGACCGCCGACTGTCACCTGCTCAACGCATCAGTACCTTCGGATGCAATGACAGTAATAGATTATAGATTAGTAGATTATAATGATAATGTCAAAATACCATTTACAGACCGATTTAACAGACGCTCATTGCTGCCTGACCTGCAGGTCCATTTGCGGGTCCTGTGGGTTATGGGTCGACCTGCGCATCACTACTCAGCTCAGTCTATAAGGCTGTACACAACAGTAAGGCTATAGACATTATATTCTATTCAGGCCGGCAGAACCAGCAGCGCATCGGCTCTACAGTGCACAGCACTGCTGATTAACCATTTTATTGCAGCACAGAGTGTCTGCCAGCAACCAATTACTTGCAGAGGCTTCCTATAACTTGTTTCAGCGGTTCCAATTTAATCACAAGACAAATTAAACAGGATGAGTAGCCAATGTGAAAATCAAAAGAAAGCACAGAATAATGTACTGAAGGAGACTGTTGTGCCATCACATTATTTTGTGGTTTGAGAGCAAAGATCTGGTCGCTGCTGTGCAAAACTCCGCAATACAATTAGGTCCGGAAAAACCCCAGACTCCCCCCCCTTGAATATTCGTGATAAATTTTGCCAAAGGTTAAAAATTGGTATTTGGGACAGCCCTAATAAATATATTAAACAATTATAATAAAAATATGTCAGATACTTTTATAAAGCACTGTAACATAATTAATATGTACAATATCACCATTCCAGAAAAAGCAAATTTTATCCTATAAGACATGCCAACACCAAGGAGGCATACCACTCACCCCCCCCCCCTGGGAAAAGCTGATCACAACCTGGTTCATCTTCTGCCGGTCTACAAACCTCTGGTGCAGAGGGAGCTAGCAACCACCCCACACTGTGAGGAGGTGGTCTGATGAGATCAAGGAGGCCCTGAAGGACTGCTTTGAGACCACTGTGTGGGAGGTACTCAGCGATTCCCATGGGGAGGACATTGACAGTCTGACATCATGTATTACGGACTACATAAACTCCTGTGTGGAAAGCACCATATCCACCTGGACTGTACGCTGCTTCTCCCACACCAAACCCAGAAGCAAAGATTTTTTAACCAAGGAACCAAGGAGGAGCTGAAGGCTGTGCAGAAGGAGCTACGGAGAAACATCAGATGGGGAAAGTAAGGATTTAAAAAGAAGATGGAGGGACAGCTGCAGCAGAGCGATGTCAGCGGAGTCTGGAGAGGTCTGAAAACCATCTCGGGACAAACAACCAGACTCCCATGCCAGAGGCGACCAGAAGTGGGTGAATGATCTGAATCTGTTCTTCAATAGATTTGATCACACTGCCCCTTCCCTGGCCCAGACATCACAGCTGCAACCCCCCCACATCCTCACCTTCACTCCCCACCCCACACTCCTGGCACACTGCTTCAACACCTCCCCCACCCCCGCTCCCCCGGACATCTCACCAGCCCCCACTCCTCCCTCCACCCCCACGCACACAGTCCCCCTGCTCCAGCTTGTTCTTCACTACCTGTCAGGTGAGAGATCAGCTGAGGAGGATTAAGGCCCCGTTTATGCGACAGCAGTTTCTCTAAAACATAAAAGCCTGTCCTTTGCATTTTAAAAAACTTCTGCGTTTATACAGTGGTGGAAAAAAGTTTTCGGACACCCCATGCATTTGTGAAATATTGCATTAAGAATCACTCTTAGGTCTTCAAGTGAAATTTCTTTTAGTGCAGTCACAGCCAAAATACTAAATAAATCCTAAAAAAGCCATTAAAAACTTAAAATTGATTGGTTCCATAAAAATACATAAGAAATTTTGAGTATTGGGTCATTTTGGTACCAGTGATGAAGGTCGTTCTTTTTATTAAAAGACAATTTTTGTTGCCAAGCTTCGTGTCTACATAAAGCCAGCACATTTGAAAGTTCTTCAGACACAAAAATGGCTAAAACAAGGAACCTAACGCAGGAAACACGCCTGAAGATAAAGATTCTCAGCCAGGAAGGGTACAGCTGCCGCCAGATAGCCAGGAAGTGCAGATGCAGTCCTTCAGCAGTTGGATACACTCTGCAGAAATACAGACCAACCAACAGCTTGGAAGACAAACCAAGATCTGGGCGTCCAAGGGTTTCTTCAGCAAGAAATGACCGCATCCTGATCCGCATGTGGAGGCAAAACTGCTGAATGACATCACAGGAGCTTCAGCAGCAGTGGTCAAACCAAACTGGTGTCCAGTGTTCCACCCGCACTGTACGTGGCCGACTTTTAGATCATGGCTTAAGGTCCTACAAAGCTATCAAGAAGCCCCTGATCAATGAGAGACAGAGGTTAGCCTGGCGTCGTTGGGCCCAGGCACACAAGAACTGGACAGCCAGGAATTGGAAGAAGATTTTGTGGTCAGATGAGTCCAGTTTCCAGCTTTATCTTCCTCCTACTAATGTGAGGGTACACAGAAGGCCAGGCGAAGCATTATCTCCAGCATGTACAGTACCTACTGTCAAGCATGGTGGAGGCAGTATCATGGTTTGGGGATGCATGAGTGCTGGTGTTGGTCATCTCACTGTCTGTGATGGCACATTGAACTCTACTCTAACTCTAGTATTGTACCATTCTCGAAACCCACATGCTCCCTTCTGCGCGTGCACTGTTCCGTCGAGGTAAAGACTGGATGTTTCAACAAGATAATGCCCCTTGCCACACATCCAAGGCCAGTAGAACTTGGCTGCAGGAGCACAGTATCCAGGTCTTAGAGTGGCCAGCTCAATCCCTGGACATGAGCCCCATTGAAAATATGTGGTGGATTATCAAAAGGTCTGTTTCAAATCATAAACCAAAGAATTTAGAAGAATTAAAAGCAGTAATTCAAGAAGAATGGGACAAGATTACCCCTCAACAGTGTGAAAGGCTCTTGGGGAACATGCCAGCCAGGATTAGAGCTCTACTACGTGCCAGTGGCAGGACTACTAAATATTATTTTGATGATGTGATGGTTTATTTATTTTTTGTTCAGTTTTGAACACATTCTCTGTTATTTGTTGACTTTGTTACCGACAATGTTGAGAACTGACATATTGAAACTGTCAAGAATTTAGTTTTGTTAGTTTTTCTTGTAAACAATAAACAAAAAAATATAATTTGTATTTGTTTGTATCTGTCTAATGCAGCCACACCTTTTGAAACACAAAAAAGATTTTTCCACAAATATTTCATGATAATATTTGAGATTGTGTAAAATTTTAAGGATGTCCGAAAACTTTTTTCCACCACTGTATGGCGACGATAACGAAAAGATCTCCGTTCACACGGAGCTGCAAAATCTACTGGAAACGCTGTAGCATGCACAGATAACTTTGTCTGGATGGACGACGAGGTGGAGTTGCTACAGTAACAGATATACACTTCACTTCAAATCAACAGGGTGAGCAGCACAAACAGAGCTTGGCATTGTTGTTGTGACAGTCGGCGTGCCTAGTGACTGGAACTGTAATGCACATGTGTGAAAAGTCTCCGTTTTCAGAGGAACTGCATATTGCAAGTTTACATGACAACGGAGACGCTGCCGTTTCCAAAAAGTTGCACTCTGGAACCCGTTTTCAAAACGTTGCGTTTTCATGTACCCAAAACACCGCTGTTGTGTAAACGTTCGGCCAAAACGCAAATAAGTTTATATATATAAACGGGGCCTAAGACAAGGAAGGCTGTGGGTCCAGACGGCATCAGCTCCAGGCTCTTGAAGTCCTGCGCAGACCAGCTGTGCGGGATAGTTGAAACAATCTTCAACCTGAGCCTGAGGCTGGGAAGAGTACCACAGCTGTGGAAGACATCCTGCGTGGTACCTGCGCCCAAGACTCTGCACCCCAAGGACTTCAGCAGCTTCAGACCGGTGGCATGAACATCGCACCTCATTAAGACTCTGGAGCACCTGGTCCTGTCTCGTCTCCGCCCCGCAGTCGGCCCTTCAATGGACCCGCTGCAGTTTGCATACCAGCCTGGCATTGGGGTGGACGCTGCCGCCATCTTCCTCCTGCATAGAGCTCTTTCCCACCTGGAGAAGCCCGGAAGCTCTGTGAGAATCATGTTCTTTGATTTCTCCAGCGCTTTCAACACCATACAGCCTGCACTTCTGAGGGACAAACTGGAGCACATAGGGGTGGCTAATCACCTCACACCTCACAGCCGCAGTATGTCTGGACCCAGGATTGTGTATCGGACTTGGCTGTCTGCAGTACGGGGGTCCCGCAGGGAACGGTGCTGGCGCCATTCCTCTTCACCCTCTACACTGCAGACTTTTCATATGACGCCCCCACCTGTCATCTGCAGAAGCTCTCCGACAACTCTGCCATAGTCGGCCTTATCACAGATGGGGACGACAGGGAGTACAGAGAACTGAACCAGGACTTTGTGGACCGGTGCCTGAGGAACCACCTTCAGATCAACGAGGGGAAAACCAAAGAGCTGATGATGGATTTCCGCAGGCGCAGACTCCTCCCCCCAACACCAGTGAACATCCAGGGAAAGGACATTGAGATGGTGACATCTTATAAGTACCTGGGTGTTCATCTTAACAATAAACTGGACTGGACTAATCACATAACAGCACTGTACAGGAAAGGCCAAAGCAGACTCTACCTGCTGAGGCGGCCCAGGTCTTTTGGAGTGCAGGGGACACTCATCAGCCATCTTTTACGGAGTGGTCTGCTGGGGCAGCAGCATCTTGGCTGCAGATAGGAAGAGACTGGACAAGCTGATCAAGATGGCCAGCTCTGTCCTGGGATGCTCTCTGGACTCTGTGCAGGTGGTGGGAGAAAGGAGGATGACAGCCAAGCTGTCATCTCTGAGGACAAACGACTCCCACCCCCTGCAGGAGGAGATAAAAGCTCTGGAGAGCTCCTTTAGCGATAGACTGATTCACCCAAAGTGTGTGGTTTAGCCAAAAACATGTTTTGTGAGGCCACAGTGACCTGGACCTTTGAACACCAAATTCTAATCAGTTTATTGTTGAGTCCAAGTTGAAGTTTGTGCCAAAATTCTGGAAATTCACTCAAGGCATTCTTGAGATATAGTGTTTACAAGATCATCCTTATTGACAGACTCAAAGTCAAAATGACCTTGACCTTTGACCTGCGACCACCAAAATGACATCATTGCTGTGTCCAAGTTGACAGTTGTGCCAATTTAAAAAAAAAAAACTGAGATATTACATTCACAAGAATGAGACAGACTCAAGGTCAAAGTGACCTTGACCTTTGACGTACAACCACTAAGTTCTGACCAGTTTATTGTTGAGTCCAAAAATTTGTTGTGCCTCATTTGAAGAAATCACTTCAAGGTGTTCTTGAGATATCGTGTCACGAGAAAGGGATGGACAGACGGACAACCCGAAAACATAATGCCTCTAGTCATAGCTATTACCGGTACCCAGGCATAAAAAGGGAAGCGCCAGTGAAAGCCTCCAGTCTCATTACTGTGATAAAGGGGAGGTTATTACCTATGAGCAGATGAAAGGTTGATCCTATCACAGTGGAAGTCACCAGCACTCCCCCAAGCTTCATCAGGCTACTGTAATAGATGTCGTTGGGCCATTTCACCCTCAGGTCTATGTCCTGTTAAAGGTTGAAATATGTTCAAACATCTTCACTCATTAACATAGGACATTTTCATTTAATACAGAAATGCACTGATCTTAAATATGTCATCACTTTATGATACAATATGATATTTTGCTACTAGAGACAACTATATTCATATCTAGGGTGTATTCAGATGTATAGTATGTTGGCAACCACAGAGAATATGTAGATCAATGCAGTCAATATTTTTACACTAAGATATTATCTGCAGATAATATCTTAGTGTTGAGTAAACTTGTATAGAGAGGTGTGTAGGCTGATACCTGGTATCCAGGAAGTGTGCGAACAGCCTCCACCACTGCCAGAGCAGCCAGATGCTGCATGAAGGGAATCCTCTGTCCAAGCCTGGAACTTAGCTCAACCTGGACCATCAGAGAGAACATGGCACAACCCAAAGGGCTGAGCCAGGCATTCCTGCCCCGACCTGCAGAAGCAGCAAACACAGTACACATACAAGGGGAGATACCTCTGACAAGTAGGATGAATTAAATCAAAACAAAAAATTAATGCCAAATTGAAATGTTCCTATGTTCATACAATTGGTGTGTGTGTGAATGCTGTGTGTGCAGGTGTACAGAGTACTGGAGAGAGCACTGACCTCTACCCTGGCTTTGTCGAGAAGCTACCGCTATCAAACCAACATCCTTTGGTAAGTGCAGAGTCAGCCTGAAGGGAGACACGAATGATGAACACAGATATGTTAAAACTTTCTCAAAAGTGCCTTAAAGGGATAGTTCAACATTTTGGCAAATTCGCCTATTGCCGTAATCCCTATAGTCATATGAGTAGGTACATTACCTTTAATTGTCAGTGCATGCTGTTCTGAGATTGGTGGGACAGAGCTGCCCGCTGAAATGGAGGTGAACGGTACAGGTCCCTCTCTCCCTCAAAACTAATCAAATACACCATCAAATGACTCCAAAATGCTCTAGTGGAAAACACATGGCTTGCGCATTTCCCACGCTATGAAATAATAATGTATAATTAAGTAACATTACGACACATGAAGCAAATACTCGGAACTACTTTCTTGAATAAACCACTGGGCGGAGTGACACAGTGTGCAGCTGAGACAGTGCCATTGTTATTGCTTGTAGCCATTTGCGGTATCGTCAGCTGGACACACCAGAAGGTTTGAGGAAAGTTTACAAGTGTTTTTGTAAATCATGGTTTACACATGCATTGTAAAAGGTTGCAGACATGGAGCAAAGTGAAGTTTCACGTTGTTCCAACCAGTAATACGGACAGGATGAAACAATGGCTATCTGTGCTGGACATCGAACCCAACACGCCTGTGGAAATGGTCCGGAAAATGTTTGTGTGTTCCTGCCATTTTTTACCGGAGGACTACACTGAAAGGATGGAGCGCAGAAGCTCAGGAATGGTTCAAACGCTTTTCTTGAAAGACACTGTCATACCATCTGTCGGCATCACTAAACGAGCAGACGTGGTAAGTGATCGTTGTGTATTTTGCTCAGCAATCTCTCTGTTGTAACATTACCTCCATGTTGAGTAACATTAGCCTACAACCCAAGCATGGTAAATAAGGCTAAAATGCAAATGTTGTTGTGGTTATGTTATGGATAAGTGCTTGCCCAGAGCATATAGTGAAGTGACTGGCATTACTTCTCATTGTTGGGAATAAACAGGCGGCTAGGGAACATTTTATGTTGTTGTTCCCTCAGGAGTTGTGGTGATTTATGAGTGTGGAGTTAGCATGTTCTCCCCGTGTTCCGGTGATTATTTTGAGGCGTATTCTATATTTATATTGCACCGGTGTACCTAATAAAGTGGCCAGTAAGCCCCACATTTACACCACCGGCTCTGGGTCTCCCCTCAGCCCCTGGTTGCTTGGCAGCCTCAACCTCTCTGCTTGCTCTCTCTTCTTCCAAAACCTGTAACTCTTCCTCTGTATATTCTGCACTAAACATATGTTGTTTGAAATCACTCCGCCCAGCAAGTACTGTATGTCTGGAATGTAGTTCCGGCTCTGCATTGGCTTCAAAACAACTCTGTCTCGTAATATTACATTATTATTTCATAGCGTGGTGAATGTGTAAGCTACAAGTTGTCCACAAGAGCGTTTTGGAGTCATTTGATGGTGAATTTGATTAGTTTTGAGGGAGAGAGGGACCTGTACCGTTCACCTCCATTTCAGCGGGCAGCTCTGTCCCACCAATCTCAGAACAGCACGCACTGGCAATTAAAGGTAATGTACCTACTCATATGACTATAGGGATTATGGCAATAGGCGAATTTGCCAAAATGTCGAACTATCCCTTTAAAGGGAGTCCTAGTTTGGCCTTATTCCAACTGTTGCCATTACTGACAAAATTCATATGTTTATATAGCCACAAGTGGCAATTCTGCGGTTCAAGCCATTCAAGATGATAAACAGCTTTTTATGAAGATCAAACAGACCCTCACTGATTTATGTCCAAATCTCCATCAGGCCACGCTCCTCTTTGGCTAAGCTGTCTCCCACTATTGGTAGATTGCAGGGGGAGATGAATGACAAGCTTTATTATATAGCCTAAATTTACACAAGGTCTATGCACTTGTTTGGAACTGGTGACGCCCTCTGTTGAGTGATTTCAAAATAATTTTATAGACTTGGTTTAGACATTGTTATAAAACACATCCTAACAACAAATGTTGTTATGACCGGACGAAAAATTTTGGATTTTTAGTCTGATTTATGTTATGCCATGTCCATTTTTTTTGCATTTGTGGCGCCCCCTAGTGATCAGTTTGAATGACACTTGCAGGGGATGGTTCAGGTACTTCTATGGACACATTCTACAAGTTTTGTAATGACTGGCCCAGGTGATTTGGTGTTCGGTCCATTTAAGTGCTAAGCAATAGTGTTTTTGGCGGCCTGTTTTAATTTTAGTTTTGGTCTAGTCTTTGTGTCAAACTGTCATTTTAGTTTTTATTAGTTTTAGTCACGTTCATACTCTTTTTGTCTAGTCACGTTTCAGTCCACTAAAAGTCTGAGCATTTTTAGTCTTATTTTAGTCAGAATAATCCATGACTATTTTCGTCTCGTTTTAGTCGACGAAAACTGATGACATTTTAGTCTAGTTTTAGTCAATGAAAATTGTATTTTAGTCTCTTTTTCGTAATGCAATTCTATTATACCCAGTCAATATAGTATAAGTACCTAGTATAGTATAACCAAACCAAAATTTTCTTTTCTAAATTAGTTCCCAGTTAGAGGTAAATATATATTTATTTATACAACAGTTAGTTCCGACCGAGTAATTTGATTGGACGAGAGGCATTCCGTGAGTGCTGATATAGAGTATAACATCACTGGGACATGTAACAGTAAAATCACTCTGCTCACAGGTGTTATAAATATGAATACAGCCGTTAATTAACCAACTGTCACACTCGCTACATTGACGCAAACTGACACTATAGCATTACACCAAGAAGATGGATATTTTCCCCAAAATTACATTTGAATTAAATTATGAGTGGTCGTCAGGAGAGGACGAGGAAAAGGAAGGCCAGGACTCTTCTGTGCAGACCTCCAGGTGTGTTTGTGTAACATCAGCCGACCTCAACAAACTGGAGAGGAGCAAAAATGAAGCGAACACGGTCAGGAATTATCAATTATCATCTGATGAGGTACTGATGAGGATGAGGGAGAGTGGAAGCTGAATCCGGCTGGCCAACATCCAGGTTTGCCAACGTTTCATCAGCCGAACTGGACGACGTTACACAGCTGCAGATCAATGTAAATACAAAGTAGCTTGCGAGTTCCTGGTGTGTGTGCGCCGCGTTGCCTGGCAACAGACTGGAGGAACTGTTTTTTTTTTTTTTCGTGGAGCTACATAACATACTTCTGTTCCATTACTTTTTGTTAACATTTCCTTACTCAGCATTGCTGTTTAAGCTGTTGTTGAACTGTTGTATAAAACCAGTATCACATGAGAGCGAGTGATGTTGTACTGTATATTGTCACAGCTGTAATCCGTCTGCGCAGTGCGACGCACAGCCTAGGAAACAGAAATACTGCAGAATAATAATAATAACGAGACTAAAAATTATAACGTTATTTCGTCTCGGTCAACGAAAATGAAGAGACATTTTAGCAGAGGTTTAGTTTAGTCTCGTTTTTATTCGTCAACAACACTGCATTATATAGTTAATTATAGCTATTGTCACATGACCACCATTTACGTTGCGTCTCGTCTCGTTTTTGTCATGTGATAAAGGTTCATTGATGACGATATTTAGTCATACTTTCGTTGACGAAAGCAACACTACGAAGTTCATTTTTAAATATCTTTAAAACACAGGAAGATAACAATACGATTTTGATAACTATTAATAGGCTTGGTCCAATAATGATCTGAAGAAAATGTGGTATGAACTTGACCTATGGTTTCGGAGGATATGTCAAAAATGTGCAATTCAAAAAATTGGGTGGTGGTGCCCCCTATTGACCAATTTCAAAATAAAGCATGTGGTTCAATATCATTATGAAACATACCCTGCAAGCCTTGTAAGGACTGAACAAACAGTTTCTGATTTATATTTTGATTTGTGTTATGCCCCGCCCATTTTTTTGCAGTTAGAGTGCCCCCTAGTGGTCTATCACAACTTTTAGTGAATGTTCAATGTTTTAGTGAAGGTACTTCTGTGGACATATACTGGATGTTTCATGATGATTGGCCCAGTGGTTGTGGAGGTAGATCTATTTAAATGCTGAGCCACACCCCTTTTAAAGGTCATTGGTGAATATTTTCAAAATGCAATGAGATACCAAAACGAATTTTGAAATACATGTGGTTCAACATTGTTATGGAATACATCCTGTAAGTTTTCTAATGATTGGGCAAACAATTTCTGATTAATAGTCTGATTTATGTTACGCTACACACATTTTTTGCTTTTGTAGCGCCCCCTAGTAGTCAATTTGAAATAAATTTTTAGGGTATGTTTCGGGGACTTCTGTGGACACATTCTACAAGTTTCCTGATGTTTGGCAAAACAGTTTTGTGGAGTTAGGTCTATTTTATGTGCTGAGCCAAGGCACTTTTGAAGTTCATTAGTCAAAAGAGATATTAACAAGCATTTGATAACTTGATAGGTTGGTCCAAAAAAGATCCACAGAATATGTAACACAAATGGGACCTAAGGTTTAGGAAAAGATGTAAAAAAAAAAAAAAAATCAAAATGGCATTGGAACACCCCCTAATGCCTAATTTCAAAATAATTTTACACATGGTTCAACATTGTTATTTAACTCCAGTTTTTGTCATGACTAGTCAATAGGCTTGTGCCGGTTTGAATATTTTCCAACCAGTTTGATTTAAAGCCAATATCTAACCAAACCGATATATCAAATTATATACCTAATTTTACCACTGGGGGTCCCATTTGAGCTATTTTTCCCAATAAAAGCCCATTATAGGTGTAATGCGCTTCCAATCCACTAGGTGGCGGTAATGCTGTATTAACCGCCAATACACACAAGGTTACACAAGAAGAAGACGACGCAGAAGGACACCAAGAAACCTTCCTCCGACTCCACTCTCTCAGTGGAGACACGGTGGTTCAGAGGGCCGAGCGAGAGGACGTTCCTGTAGTAGTTCCAGCCCCCCAAATAGTACCAGGAACTTCTTCAGTGGAAACGGGTTACTAGGGCAACAAACTGAATGACTGCTGACTCCCTCGCACTTTTCCCCGCCCCCAATGAAATTTGATCTCTCACAGCAGCAGCAGACAGCGGAATGGAGCTGCATAGTCCCTCTGAAGCCTCTGAGACAAACTAAACAAAACACTTGTAGGCTCCTCCACTTCATTTATAAACAAACATAAACCTTATTAAGTTGTCATAATGCATGTTACAATGCAAGATAAGTTGAATATAGTCCCTTGATACGCCGCCAATGTGAAAAGCTTTTTTTTTTTTTTTTCCTCCTCCGGTTTATCCGGTTGACGTGAATTAAACCGGGTAGAGCTCTTAAACCGGACTGAACTGGTTAAACCGGAAATCGGCACAAGCCTACTAGACAAACAATTCGATTCAATGACTAATTTGTGTGGTTCCACTCCCATCTTTTGCATTTCTGGTGACCCCTAATGGTCAATTTAAATGAATATTTCAGTGTAGGTTTTTAGTAGTTATGTAGACATTTCTGGAAGTTTTGTAATGGCTGGTGCAACGCTTATGAAGAAAGGTTTATTCATGTGCTGAGCCATGCCCCCTAAAAAGTTCATTGGTCAGCATCTTAAAACTCAATCAACAACTTTTGCTAACTTTTAATAAGCTTCTTCCAGTAATGTGTCTGGAGGTTAAGGTGATGCAATCAGCTGGATTATTTCTCAAGAGAAAGACTCTGGAGCTCAGATGACTAGTTGATTACTCCATCAGTTGATGGATACACAATTAATCAACTGCTGTTTTGATAATCATCACATTTTTCAAAGACACTAGTAGGACAAAATAAGATATTTGAGGAATAATTAATTATTAAACAATCAATAATGTGCATTTTTTTATTTGAAAAATAATTTTTAAAACCAGTCAATAATAAAAATAAAAAATATCCAGATTAACAGACAATGAAAGTAATTATTAGTTACAGTTATAAAAGATTTATCACTTTTTTAAACCGCAAAAAGACACAGACAAATCTTAACTTCTTTAACCATTAAAATGAGAGGTGGTTCTCTGAGGACATACTAAATACTAAATAAACATACACACAGCATGCAAAGAACAACCAGACAGCGCTACTTTAATTTTGCAGTTAGTTAAGTTTTTTTTATTAGCTGACTATACTTGTCAGCTATGGCTTTCGCCTATAGTCAGTGAATATGCTTACTGACTAAAACCTTCACTCTCACAGCTTATGAAGTTTCTTCATAACATCAATACCAGTTAGAGTTTAAAGTGCAGTTCTATTGCCATGATCATCCTGCAAGCTTGTAATTATTAGCACAGTGTGTCAGTCAGCATTTCATCAATGTTTATTTGAGAGCTGGGTCTGTGTTACTACCAAAAACCAAAGAGAAAATGTTTGCACATTCTCTCATCTCCAAATGCAATTAAAGCTGATCCACTGACCCAAGGCACCTGCCCTCTATTGGCAAGTGAACAAAGATTGTGAAGCAGCCAAAGCAAACGAGCAGGGCCTTTCTGCTATTGTGATGCAAAGTTGGTCAGTGGAAAATCAGCTTAAAGTATGAGGGTGCCCCAATTCTGGCCATATAGAGCTTTGTAACAGACTTCTCTAAGAATTGTTTATCAAAGAGATAGATGGATAGCTCAATCTGGATTCTGAGCTTAGGGAATTTTGATGTGACAGGCTAACTTTGTACCACGGACTAAATTTGCAATGAGTTTATAAGCCTCTGGGCAGGTTAAGCACATATGATTGGTATGATTGACTATGTAAGCAGGACAGGACACTGTTTTTCTTGTGCGTCTTATAATAAACAGGTCCCGGTACCTCCCTAATGCCCTTACAATGAAAGAGATGAGAGAGAAAATCCACCGTCCTCATTCTGTGCAAAAGTGTATTTCAAAAAGCTAATGTTAGACCCTAGCCAATTAAATAGATATCTTCCAAACTTTAGGTCATTTTTGTACAAAGCTGTTACCATTCATCCTGCATCTCAAGAGGACAATGCAAAGACAGAATTTTATACAACAATGACCATTACTTTGGAAGATAGCCGCTTAATTTGATTAGTTCAGACTGGTGAAGGACTGGATGTGGTGAGGATTAGAAACGGCTATGTTAAGCCCTGTTTCCACCTAACACTTTCAATACAGTACCTGTGGAACAAAAAGTAACCCTTCTGACATGGTACCTAGACCCTAGGTCCATTTAGCATTTCTATGCAAACAGTACTCTAACATGAGGGTGGGGTTGCTGTCACTCACTCCTCCGTCCAGCTTTCACTGTCTTTCCTCATCACTGGTGACATAGAGGGAAGTCTGCACACTGAATGGGGTTGCACACTGATATTATCAGAACAAAACAGAACAGGCTGCAGTGAGAGTCTCTCTTGGTGGGACATTTAAAAATAGCAGAATTGTGCATTTAGTCCTTCTAAGGCAAGCTCAGTGGTTTAGTGTTGCAGTAGCCCACAGGAACAACGCTCCCCAATGTTTTTTTTTCTCCAACTGAGGATTAGAATATATGCAGTTCACACAATCCAGTCAAAATCAATATATATTTTTAAGCACTTGAAGATCCACTCATTACTAAAAGTGTATGTCATCCAAGACAGACAATAAAAACTAATGGAATGGTCAAAGTTGTCATTTTGAAATTTAAGGTGTGTTGACTGATTCACATTGTCAACTCATGCATTGAGTAACATTTCAAGTAGACATTCCATCTTAAAATTTGCCAGCAGTCAGCCCACTGAGTTAAGTTATTTTTTTCTCAGGCTACAGCTGCTGCTAGAGGCAGCAAAACGTCCTTTCATTTTATATTTAGAGTTTACTAATGTATCTAATACTTGCCATGGTATGAACAGAGATTACGTAAGCCTCGAAACGAGCCACAACTCAAACCTAAGCAAGAGTGACTGTCCTCTACTAACTAATCAACAGACTGCAGTGTTGACAGCTCCATCTTTAAGTTCCAGATCTGTGTGCAAGGTACCCTAACGGAGGGTGACCAAAAATGGGGACGGTAAGGAACAGTTCCACCGGTACCATCCACAACTTTTCACAGTGGAAACAGAAAAAATGTGTACCATGCTGAACTGAAACATAGTACTTTGTGGAAACGGGGCTTTAATGGCCAGTGTTTACAGGAGAAATAAAGCAAGCAACCTGTTTAAATGTTCATTAGGGGACCTGACTATTATTTTAAGACAGACTTGAAAAAATGTGAACATATCCTTTAGGTTCACCTGTGGAGTGGTTATTTCCTAACAATACTATTTGCAAATCACTTAATCTATGCAAATGCGTCAGCCCGACATGTATAGCTCAGGGCAAATGAAAACATGTGGGGAATGTAAAAAAAAAAAAAACAAAAATAATAATAAAATAAAAAAAAAAGCTCACAGCTCCAGGAATTTGTTCACTTAACTGAAGCTGATTACAGTGGACGTTTTGTAAAGCGCCTCTGCAGCCAAGTAACTGCCAACATATGCTCACTAATGAAAAAAAAAAAAGATTATAAAAACAAAATCCTGGGTTTCTGCTGTCAAGAACCCATCATCTTTAAGCTTCAGATGGAACGAAGTCAAATAGAGAATAGAATATTAATAGCCTATTACTAATGAAGAAAACTGACAAATAAAAGATGTATTTTTTCTATGTCACTGAAATATGTTGGAGTGTAAATCTTAATATGAGAACATCTCAAAATGAATTGATAAACACACGATTGGAAAGAGGGTGGAACCCAGTCCAGCATTGACTGTGTGATTCTTTATGTACGCCTCATTAGCTGGAGCATGACCCTGCTGAGGGTGAGGCTGGTTAGGAGGTGGTTAGTCCCTGCTGAAGTTCTAAATGGGGGATGCCACTGTTTGGCAGGACCACCGGAGAATCAGCCCGATCCGTGACTGACAGGTCTCTGCCAACAATCAACCCCCATGGAGACCAGGACCAGGCGCCCCAGCTGGCCCCTCTCCAGTCCTCAAGCTTCAGAAATGAGCTTTAAATAAGAATAAATGGACCCAAAAAGACAAGTGAGTCCACTGCTGACCACCTCTTCTAATATCCCAGTACTCAGTGGAGACAGTACTGGGAAACAGGATAAAGCTGGGACTACATTCAAGAATGTACCCTATTTAGTTTCTGAGTTCCTGAGTTATAGAAATGGATCACTTTCTGCAATGCAAAACACTAAAATGGCCAGTCCTGTTTGATCTGCTCCTGTCACTAATAACATCAACAATCACCATCGTGTTTTAAAATGTTTAAGTGATAGCATTATAGATGTTGCAGTGGAATTTCCTCACGCGCAACATGGTGAAATATACATCTGCCTGAAACGGCTCACAAATTTCTCTCCACTATCATCCACCGTAGAGGCTTTTTTTATGCCTCTGCTTTGTCAATAACTGTGGCTGGAAGCATTATGTTTTAGGTTTGTCTGCCCATCCACCCGTCCATCCCATTCTCATGAACACATTATCTCAAGAACACCTTAACAGATTTTTTTTTTTCTTCAAATTTGGCACAACTGTCAACTTGGACTCAAGGATGAACTGATTAGATTTTGCAGGTCAAGGGGCAAGGTCACTGTGACCTTGCATCAGTCTCATTTTTGTGAATGTGATATCTCAAGAACAACTTGAGGGAAATTCTTCAAATGTGGCAAAAATGTCCACTTGGATTTAACAATGAACTGATTAGATTTTGTTGGTCAGAGGTCAAAGATCACTATGACCTCGTCCATCTCATCACATGAACGCGATATCAAAAAGAAGCCTTGAGGCAATTTCCTCAAGTTTGGCAAAAATGCCTACTTGAACTCATCCATAAATTATGATTGACTTTGGTGGTCAAAGGTAGAGAGCACTGTGACCTTGTATCCATCTTGTGAACGTGATATCTCAAGAACACCTTGAGGGAACTTTTTTAAATCTGGAACAACTGTCAAGTTGAACTAAAGGATGAACTGCTTAGAATTTGGTGGTTTTAAGTCAAAGGTCACTGAGACCTTGTCCGTCTTATTCTCCTGAATGTGATATCCTAAGAAGAACTTGAAGGAATTTCTTCAAATGTGGCACAAATATCCTCTTAGAATTAACAATGAATGATTAGAATTTGGTGGTCAAAGGTCAAAAGTCAAGGTCTAAATGACCTCACATGCATGTTTTTGGCCATTAAACCCCAGGAACAAAATTACATAGAAATATCCAATACGATGAAATGGTGAAGTGATCACATTTTATTTTCAAAATGTCAAAGGTCAGCTTTACTGTGACATCATAATGTTCTGCATAAAACACCTTTGTGGCCATTATTTAATGCCATAACTCAGGAACAGAAGGGGAGACATTGTCCACCTTGAAACTGAGCTGACTGTACAGATCTTCTGTGCTGATGGGGGAAAGACATGTGTGAAGCATGCATGTTTTCACAGACATGGATGACATTTGGTCAGATACTAAATTGGTGACACAAATCTTAGGTGCCCATCTTGAAACTTGACTGGTGCGTGGAGGCATACAACCATGGAGCAGTAACTATTTTTTATGTTTTAACCAAGTGACATTACAGATGTATGTAGTGCATGGGCACAAGACACACTGGCAGTCTGACAACCACACAGGTTGAGAATAAAGGTTATCCAAACTTACAGTATTAAGTTAAATCAGTATTTAAAGCTTTTTTATTCATCAGTTTTGAATCAGGACCTCCAGTATAGTAGTTTTGGAAAAGAAGGTTGCAGCCCAACAAAATGCTTTATATTACTGATTGTCGTCAACTGATGTCTACCTTAGTGCTTGTGTGGTGTTATTGGTAAATCACTGGTTTTTATGACTAGTCCTACCATATGTGTGTTGTATTACTGCTTGGGTGGGTTGCTGCTCAGACCATACTGCACCGGGTCAGAGAATCAAGTCTCCAGTCCTTTAAGTTGGAAAGTGCCTCATTCAGAAATGACAATTCCTGGCCAACATGCAGAGAAGCTAAAATTAATTTCTGGAACTCAATTATAAGATCACGAACAAATCATTCACATCATGTGTCTTAACACTTCAATGCTCTTACACACTGATGGGTGGTTGTCAATAAGGGAGGAGTGTTGTGGTCATGTGTCTTAATGTGTTCCTCAAGTGATCTCTATATAGGCCAATTAAGGGGGCAATCACATTCTTCTAGAAAATTAATCTCATTTGGAAAGCACATCCACTGAATGTTACACAGGTCACCACAAGCTCTTAAAAAAGCCTGACTATATGTTAAATTGCTGACGAATTCAGTGTTTTGTGGTTTTCAGCTGAGCTAGACCAGAGAATTTTCAATTAAAACGGAGTGGTGATGCTGTTTCACCCTTATAAATGTTAATTAAAACACAACCTGGCATTTGTTCCTGGTGATCCTCACCACTGTTTTGGAAGAAGGAAATAACAGGGGTAACAGGTGACCCAGCTTGAAAAGTTACATATTTTCTCTTTAGAAATTTAAAGAACATTTAAAGTGTTAAATTTGAGAATGGAATTCAGTGTGGTGGGAGGTGTTAGAGTTAGTGTTTAGTTGCGTTACCACACATTTGCACATTCTAAATTTTCATTCACATGAGTAAAATGCCCATGCAAACTAATGGTAACAATCTCTCACTGCACAGGGAAACTGTGTGCGCACAACTACAGTCAGTACAGGTCAAAGTGGGTGTAAAAAATAGACTCACATAAGAATAGTGATTCTTATCTTCTAAGAAAATAGTTTTTCATCTGTTGTCAATAATGTTATTATGACAGAAACAAAAAAGGTGGATGTCAACTGCAAGAGTACAGTGCAGCACCTGGATTGTGTACAGCATGCAAGCACTAGTTATTTTGAAATCCGTCTTCAAAGAAGACGCTTAACAGAAGACGTTTAAGACGTTTAACAGAACAAAACGATCCAACAAGAACAATAACTCAGAGAGGGCTGAGGAAGGAAACAAGCGCAGGAACATTGTCATACCCTATGTGTCTGGGGTGTCTGAGAAACTCAGGAGAATTTTCAACCAACATTAAATTCCTGTGTGTTTCAAACCAAGTAACACACTCAGGCAAAAACTGGTACACCCCAAAGACAGGGTACCACACACTCAAAAAAGCAACTTGGTATATGCTGTCCAATGCAGTGAAGAATGCAAGGACTCATACATTGGTGAAACCAAACAACTATTAAACAAGCGCATGGCTCAACACAGAAGGGCAAACTCCTCAGGTCCAGTTTCTGCTGTTTATTTACATCTAAAGGAGAAGGCTCACTCCTTTGAGGACAGCAATGTGAAAATCTTGGACAGAGAGGACAGATGGTTCGAAAGAGGGGTGAAAGAATCCATCTACGTTAAAATAGAGAAGCCGTCTCTAAATAGGGGAGGTGGCCTGAGACACCACCTATCCCCCATTTACAATGCGGCCCTTGCTGCTGTACCTAAGAGATTGAACAACAAAGACTGCCCGAAACTAACCTCAAGTGGCTCAAAGAAACACAACGACAGTCGTTCACTGGTAACCACACATTATGCCTAACGACTGTTGCTCACCAGTGGCCCCACTCACTCCTAACGACTGTCGTTCACTAGTGTGACTCACCTGACCCAAACAATGGTCCAGTGAAACTCCACTAACGAAGTATTGTCTTATGAGGGTGGTGGGTGTACACCTCCACAGAGGTTAAAAACCTGAGTCTTACTCCACTGTTTGTCAGACTAGTGAGGACTAGTCAGACCGATGCGTTGAGAACTGATGAAGCCGCTTGGATAAGAGGCAAAACGTCTTCTAGACAAAATCAAAGTCCAGTTGCCTACGATTTAATTGTTGCCAAAATGGAATTGACCTGGATAAATGAGAATATCCACAGACTCTTCAAAGAAGGCTAGCTTTCTTTGCAAGACAAAAGTAAAGTATTTTGTTAAAACTTTAGTTTCCATCACCAAATAACTAACAATAGCTGTCAGTGGAGCACTGAACTTCAGCACTGGCAAACAAGCCGACCAAAACAGCACACACTGCACCACAAAACTTCCAGCCAACTCTGGTCGGGTGAAGAAAATAACCGTCTATAGTCAGTTTCATTTCACAGACCCTGTACATAATGTTGTTTTATTGGAACTAGCCCTACAGCAAAGAGTGTCCACCTTGCAGAGTGCCCTCCATTGCAGGAGATGGAATGTTAAAAACAGGCTGTTTGTTTTCCAAAAGATATTTAGCCAGTTAAGTTAGGCAGTAATCAGCACTGTCTGCTCATTGTTGTCATACAGAAAGAAGACTATAACATGCTTCCAAATTAATGCAGTTTCCTTTGTAAACACAAAAGCTGTGTAAATTTGCACTGTTTTCTCTGGTGTTTCTGTTCATTACTGAGTTCACTTGTGAGAGTCCCAAAGATTTTCATCTTCAGTCAGAGAGGAAGTGGGTCTTTACAATGGATGGGTAACCTGGACAACTGTTTAAAACTTCAAAAATAAGAAGCAATTTTTTATGTAACAAGCCAAGAGTCCAAGGTGACCTCTTCAAATGTCTTCTTTTGTTCAACTAACCAAAGTCCACAAGTCCCAAACCAAAAGATATTAAGTTTACAAAATCAGGGGAAAAAAATCAGCACATTGAACACATTGAACTTCAGATTTTTTGTTAACTTCGCTTAAAAATAAATTAAATGACTGACACATAATCATCATTAAAAAAATAATCGTTGCTGCTAATTGTTGAAATGTGTGCAGCTGTGCAACAGAGAAAAAGGCAGGCTTTTTGAGAAAGAAGATGATAAAAAGCCATCCAAAGAGAGAAAATGTGGACCCTCTGTAGTTAGTTCACTCTGTGACCATTGTCATCTACTCATTCCAACAAGACCAGAACAAAGACATACAAAGTAGCATAGACAGACAGAGAGAAGAGGTATTGCCCCAAGAGGAAGAGCATGGACCTCTAAATCCCTGCTCAGGACTCTTTGTTTTAGGGGGCAGCAAAGCCACAGGGGTCACCCTCCAAGATACTGCAGGTCAGGAGGATAAACACCCACCAGCTGAGTCATCTAAGAGAAGCAAGGTGGAGGAGGAGGACCTACAATCATAAACTACAGGCATGTCACCTTCTTTCTCAAACACAGCAACAAGGCAGGCAAATGTCCCTGAACAGAAAGAAAGAGTGGGGGCTCTGCTTTCCTTTAAGCAGGCTTGTCACTAACCTAGAGCATCAGTCTGTTAGGTCTTCTCAGACAAACCTGATGAAGACATTTTCCACTGCACCTGAAATAAAGGCAAGTCATATTTACTGACAAATGTAAAGCTACTAATCCAGTGAAGATCACATTAAACAGATTCTCCAATAACGTTTCGTAACAAATAAATAATCTAACTAATTAAATGGGTGGATTTGATGTGGTCCGTTAAGATATAATTTTTCTAAAAGCCATTTATCTCTCAAACCATTCCCCCCAAAAACCCTCTCACCTCCCAGATTAAAATATTTTAGATTAAAAGATTATTTCTGCCATCGATGCTCATTTTTGAAACAGGATTTGCCGTGCATAAGCGTGTTTGCATTGATCATTCAGCAGCATCAAAGGGATGATCAATAAGAGAGGACAAACTAATCTGTAAATGTGATTAATTGAGCTAATCCTGTTTACTGAGGGACAGCAGAAATTATCATTTCCAAATAGCACTATTGGAAGTAATCAATGAGAGAGGGCTGCTCCATTACCACAGGGCAGCTGAGGCACCAATGAATGACCTTGCTTTGCTGAATGCTTGTCTGGACTAGGCCTCTGCTTGAGGTTCTGGCAACAATACACAATCATCCACTAGACTTAAGTACAGACCTTAAAATGTCCAGTTTCTCAGTTTTGTGGCCAAATCAAGTCTCCTCTTACTTAAGTGCTGCAGTTTTTCTCACAGCCTTTAACAGCTGCATTTTCTCTGCCCTGCTAGCTTACAAATGCATTGCAACACTGATGGCTGATGTAGTCAATTTCACATGGCATAGCCTCATCAAGGTCCATTTAAATACCAGATGTGTAAAAGTTTATACAGTTTACATTTACATTTATACTTTACAGATTACCTCCATGTCTGTGAAAACATGGATGCTTCATACACATCTTCCACACACATCTTTGCCATGGCTACCACAGACACAGAGGCATAGTAATGCAGCCATTGGCTTGTAATTGGTTAAAATTCTATTAAACTAAACCAATCAGTTCTGTTTTCTTGCACATACTGAATGTAGTCTTTGGATTGAAAACAGATTTAATGCCTTGCTGACAGGTTGGTGTAGTCTTAGTGAGGTTGAAATGAAAACCTGCATGCTGTGGACCCTTCACCATCACAGGGCTCCAGAGTATAACATACCTCTCACTGGACATAAAAAGTTCAAGTCAAACACTGCACCATATGTTCCCCAGAATAAGAAATGGAGATGTTTAGGCATCTGCTTACAATCTTTTATAATTGCAGGTGGAGCATGTAAGGTCAATTGGGCCAATTTGATTTTTATGGTCGAACCTATTGCCACAGTTATGAGGAATTCATTTTCTCTGCACCAAACCCCCATACATGTTTTATGGTTGGTATTTTTCACAGGAAACAGGACTCTAATTCCACACAGTATCAGTGTGGTTATTGGATTGCTTGTCAAAACAAACAGTGATTGCCAGGCTTTTCCCCAACAACTGGAAAAGCTTTTAAGTAGTGGAATCTGTTGTTTTTCTTTTGAGATTTCCAGATTATCAAGGTGTTACCCTGCAATTACTGTATTCTGTTCATGTGACTCTCACTCACAGCAACTGTGACATGACAGTGTTTAAAGAAACAGGGTTAGAGCCAAATATACCTTCCAAATGTGCAGACAGCAAGGAAAACAGAATTTGTATGACCACAAGTAGAAGGGAAAATAATTAGAATTACATATACATCCATTGCTGCTTCTATTCCTTAGTACAAAAGTAAAAGCAAAAGTGGGCCCTTGGGTCTTCATGTCTGAGTCTGAACCTCTTACAAGAAAAAGTCAGCAAGTAGGAAGTGTGTTGCTCCAGGCACAGGGATCAAGTTCAGCAGAGCAGGAAAAGAATCATTATGTTCTCTGGACCAGCCAAGTGGTGTTAGAAACCCCTGCAGTTTCTTATCCCAGCGTTTTCACAAATAAACACTTCCACAATGTTAACTATTCTTAACTAAACACCAACAGTTTGTTGCTTACAATTACTTTTGTTAGATTGGACAAGCTTGACAAAAACAGATATGGCAATGCTGATTCTGTTTAGCCAGGTGCTGCAGTGCGTATAAGATAGTTCTTGGGCATCAGGCAATACAGCTTTAAGAGCATATATATATATATATATATACATATACATATACATATATATATATATATATATATATATACAGTACAGGCCAAAAGTTTGGACCCATCTTCTCATTCAATGCGTTTTCTTTATTTTCACGACTATTTACATTGTAGATTCTCACTGAAGGCATCAAAACTATGAATGAACACATGTGGAGTTATGTACTTAACAAAAAAAGGTGAAATAACTGAAAACATGTTTTATATTCTAGTTTCTTCAAAATAGCCACCCTTTGCTCTGATTACTGCTTTGCACACTCTTGGCATTCTCTCCATGAGCTTCAAGAGGTAGTCACCTAAAATGGTTTCCACTTCACAGGTGTGCCTTATCAGGGTTAATTAGTGGAATTTCTTGCTTTGTCAATGGGGTTGGGACCATCAGTTGTGTTGTGCAGAAGTCAGGTTAATACACAGCCGACAGCCCTATTGGACAACTGTTAAAATTCATATTATGGCAAGAACCAATCAGCTAACTAAAGAAAAACGAGTGGCCATCATTACTTTAAGAAATGAAGGTCAGTCAGTCCGGAAAATTGCAAAAACTTTAAATGTGTCCCCAAGTGGAGTCGCAAAAACCATCAAGCGCTACAACGAAACTGGCACACATGAGGACCAACCCAGGAAAGGAAGACCTAGAGTCACCTCTGCTTCTGAGGATAAGTTCATCCGAGTCACCAGCCTCAGAAATCGCAAGTTAACAGCAGCTCACATCAGAGAGCGGATGAATGCCACAGAGTTCTAGCAGCAGACCCATCTCTAGAACAACTGTTAAGAGGAGACTGCGCGAATCAGGCCTTCATGGTCAAATAGCTGCTAGGAAACCACTGCTAAGGAGAGGCAACAAGCAGAAGAGATTTGTTTGGGCCAAGAAACACAAGGAATGGACATTAGACCAGTGGAAATCTGTGCTTTGGTCTGATGAGTCCAAATTTGAGATCTTTGGTTCCAACCGCCGTGTCTTTGTGAAACGCAGAAAAGGTGAACGGATGGATTCCACATGCCTGGTTCCCACTGTGAAGCATGGAGGAGGAGGTGTGATGGTGTGGGGGTGTTTTGCTGGTGACACTGTTGGGGATTTATTCAAAATTGAAGGCACACTGAACCAGCATGGCTACCACAGCATCCTGCAGCGACATGCCATCCCATCCGGTTTGCGTTTAGTTGGACGATCATTTATTTTTCAACAGGACAATGACCCCAAACACACCTCCAGGCTGTGTAAGGGCTATTTGACCAAGAGGAAGAGTGATGGAGTGCTGCGGCAGATGACCTGGCCTCCACAGTCACCGGACCTGAACCCAATCGAGATGGTTTGGGGTGAGCTGGACCGCAGAGTGAAGGCAAAGGGGCCAACAAGTGCTAAACACCTCTGGGAACTCCTTCAAGACTGTTGGAAAACCATTTCAGGTGACTACCTCTTGAAGCTCATGGAGAGAATGCCAAGAGTGTGCAAAGCAGTAATCGGAGCAAAGGGTGGCTATTTTGAAGAAACTAGAATATAAAACATGTTTTCAGTTCTTTCACCTTTTTTTGTTAAGTACATAACTCCACATGTGTTCATTCATAGTTTTGATGCCTTCAGTGAGAATCTACAATGTAAATAGTCATGAAAATAAAGAAAACGCATTGAATGAGAAGGTGTGTCCAAACTTTTGGCCTGTACTGTATATATACATATATATACATATACTGTATATATACATATACATACACACACACGTGTATATATATATATATATATATATATATATATAAATCCACAATCAAGAGTAACTAAGAAACATCTGGTAGCACAGGGTTCCAACATGGCCATCGGTCTGCTGAATCATTAATAGTGGCTGTCACTCACAGCCTACCTGGCACAGCAATGTTTCTATTCTGCAGGCTTTGTATGACATTGCACTGTGTTTTGTGGTATTGTATGGTGTACTGTATTGTACTGTGTTGTATTGTGTTATGTTGTTGTTTTTAAGTCTGGACGGTGCTGCAAAAATAATTTCCCTAGGGGGACGAATAAAGCCGAAATCTGAAATCTGAAAACATCCGCAACCGCCAACATCCGCAATCACAACTAGAGATCAATGAAATGCTTCAACGATGCTGCGGCAAGGAGGAGCCGGATGTCATCATCACCCCCACAATCCGAGATTGGGTACCAAGCCCCAGTAGATCGTGGGCAAACTGGAAACCTGGAGTCTCTGACGAAACCCGAAGCTGAGTTACCGAGTACCTTCAGATGATGTGCTAGAAGATGCGAATGCTGTCCTAAATACCATCACTACAAGGACCATTACTGAGAGCAACGAGCTGATTCACAGCACAGCAACAGTAATCCTGAAGATGCTTGAATACAAGGTGGACATGGCACATAAAAACAAGTACCCTCCATGGAAGAGACGGCTGAAGGCCAAGAAAAAGGCAACACCAGGGTTCAACGCTAAGGTTTTTTTTCACTTGCCCAGTTGGGCAAGTTGGTCAGAGATCTACTCGCCTGAAGTCAGTTTTTACTTGCCCTATAAAAACTGTTTAATTTAAGCGGCTATCAAATAACAAAGACTGCAGTTATTTTTATGTTATGTAATCTTTATTTACACTGTATTTATTAATTAAAACAACATATGTCATGTATTGTAGCTTAATTCCTACACAAAAATGACAGTGTCAGGGCTTAAAGTGAAAAATTTGTCAATCGTTCTCCGTCTATAATTTTGTGCCCTACTTGAGCCATGCCCATCTCTATTTATTTTTCACCCCTCTCTCCAGTTCTGCTGTATTAACACTGGGTTTAATATATTTTGCTTCCATCTCTCTGCCCTGCTCTACTGTACTTCAATGCTACTTAGCTCTCTCGCTACTCTACCAGTAGACTACCACATCCATCTGTTGCACAAAACGCACACAGCAGTGTTTCCCCTAGGATGGAGTTGTAGCAGCGAAGGTGAAGCACACGCATGAAAAATAATTTTCACATGCATGAAACTTTTTTGTATGCTTGCAAAGCTCAGCCTGCTGGGATGTTTCTGTGTATCTACTGGCACCAGAAGGGCTCTTTAGGACTAAGTACATACAGTACATGTGTGCACAGTATGAGCAGGTGAAATGTCTGTCTAGCTTACATATGAGGTGTCTCAAGATTTAGGAACATACAATTTTATTGAATATAATAAAGTAAAAAGTCACATGACATGCTGCTGTTTTGTGCTATGACCTATTTAAGTGTTGGAAATTGTTATTTACGTGACAACGCCTGAATGCAACACAAGCTTAGCATGAGTGCCGTGCTACGCACACAGACAAACACGCTGCTCTGTGCGTAACAGCAGTCTGTTGGTTATTTACACACTGTCCATTTCAATAACTTTGTCAGCTGACAAGCTGCACCGGGCTTGGGGTCAGGTTTGGTCAGGAAAATGCGGCCCGAGCCGCTCTAGCGTGCTCACCTGTGTGTGTGGCGGAACTCCGCCATGCGCGATACAGAGAGCAGAGGAGAATTGTTAACGCATGACCATGTAGAGACAGAAATGACACGATGGCATAACACCATAAATAGTATATTGTTATGTTATTATATGAAGCGTCTGTCGCGCAAAATAATATCAATGGGGGCTGTGGGGAGGACATTACACAGCTGTGCCTGTGACTTCAGGCAGAGAGACCGCTGCATCAGAGCAGAAGAGCACGTTTTAAAATACATTTATTTTATCAATTAGTTATTAACTTTTACTATTTTTAGCAACTTACCGATCGGGCAAGTGAGTTGTTAGTTTACATGCCCGACCGTGAGTTTTACTTGCCCAGGGCAATCAGGCAATCCTTATTGTTGAGCCCTGAACACCGAGAGAAGTTAGCCAACTAGCAGAGCTACAGATAGGGAACATGGTGAATAAAGGGTAAGGAAGAACAACAAGATCTCCATTTCCTGAGGCACTTGAAACTGCCAAACAAACGGCTCTGGCTGAGATACACCAAAGAAGTAGATGCCAGGAGAATTAACAGGATGTTCTCCATTGAACCAGCTATGGTGTTCTCGCAGTGGTGGGGAAATAACAGCAGGTCAGACCCACCAAGAGCTGAGATGGAAACATACTGGAAGGGCATATGGGAAAGAGAAGCATCACACAACACCGATGCCCAATGGCTAGTGGACCCAAGAGCTGGCCACAGCAACTTCCCTGAACAAGAACCAGTAATCATCTCAATGGTAGACATCTAGGAAAGAGTGTCAAAGATGAAGAGCTGACAGCACTGGGCCTTTATATGATACATACATACTGGCTGAAGAAGCTAACTGCACTCCATGATCGCCTAGCAGCACAGATGGCCCAACTGCTAAGGGATGGAACCCACCCAGAATAGTTAACACAGGGCAGGACAGTCCTGATCATGAAAGACCCCCAGAATGGCACCATCCCATCCAACTACAGACCGATAACCTGTCTCTGCACAACATGGAAGCTCCTGTCAAGCATCATAGCGGCTAAGATAGAAAAGAAAAGAAAAGAAAAGAAAAGAAAAGAAAAGAAAAGAATGCCTTTGTTGTCATTGCATGTAGCATACAACGAACTTTGTTGCCTCTGCTTAAGGAGAATGGTATTCTTTCATGTACACACGCAGACACACATACACATTAAAAAAAAAAACAGTAGGATAAGTAACGTATAAAAAGAACAATAGATATGTAACCTATATAGTATAAAATTTAAGTACATAAAACAGAGCAAAGTGCAGTGTGCTTGTTATTAATATAATGTCATTGATGAAGTGGCTGTGGAAGGGGGTGGGAGTTCAGTTTGTAGATGGCTGTCGGGTAGAAGCTGTTTCTGAATCTGGAAGTACGAGTCTTTAAGGCTCTGTAGCGTCTTCCAGATGGCAATATTGCAAACAGTTCATGAAAGGGGTGGGTGCTGTCCTTAGTTAGGTTGCAGGCTCTGCTGTGGCAGCGAGAGGTGGTGTCCTCAAGGAGGGGGACCAATAATCTTCTGTGCAGTTTTTATGATCCCCTGCAGTGCCGCTCTGTCAGCTGCCGAGCAGTTTCCAGACTGTGATGCAGTATGTCAGTATGCTTTCTACCGTGCAATGGTAGAAAGACTTAAGCAGTCTGGCAGAGAGGTGGGCCTTCCTCAAGGTTCTGAGGAAGTAAAGTCTCTGTTGGGCCTTCTTGACCAGAGCAGCAGAGTTGACAGACCACTTGAGGCTGCCTCCGCTGACGTCTATAATGAGCTCCTTTGTCTTCTTGATGTTAAGAGACAGGTTGCTGTCTGCACACCACACAGTCAGTCTCTGCACCTCATCTCTGTAGGCAGCCTCGCTGCCGTTTGAGATGAGTCCCTCCACTGTTGTGTTGTTCGCGAACTTGATTATTGAATTTGTGGGGTGAGCTGGTGTGCAGTCATACGTGTAGAGGGAGTACAGGAGGGTACTCAGTACGCAGCCTTGTGGTGCACCAGTGCTGAGAGTCAGGGTTGAAGAGATGCGAGTGCCCAGTTTCACTAATTGCAAGCAGTCTCTGAGGAAGTCTTTAATCCACAGGCACAGTTGCTTGCTGAGACCCAGGTCCCACATCTTTGTGACCAGCCTGCTAGGGACAATGGTGTTAAAAGCAGAAATGTAGTCAACACAGAGCATCCTTACGTACGTGCCCATGTGCTCCACGTGATTCAATGAAACCTAGAGAGTAGTGTTTAATGCATCCTCTGTGGAGCTCTTTGATCTATATGCATATTGATGTGGGTCTAAGGTGGGGCAGAGTGTGGACCTGATGTGTCCCAGGACGAGTCTTTCGAAGCACTTGGATATGATGGGTTTGAGTGTCACTGGTCTATAATCATTCAAGGAGGTGATGTTGGACTGCTTGGGCACTGGGATGATGGTGGCTGTTTTCAGGCAGGCTGGTACAGTACTGTGTGCCAGTGAGAGGTTAAAGATGTCAGTGAAAACCTCTGCGAGTTCATGTGCTCAGTCCCAGAGAGCTCTTCCTGGGATCCCATCTGGTCCAGCTGCCTTCTTGGCATTCACAGTTCTCAGGACCCGCTTAACCTATTGTATCTGGAGGATAAGCGATCCTTTAGCAGAGTCCAGCAGGGGTGAAGCTTCTTTGTCCGGCCTTCTCTCAAAGCAGGCAAAGAAGCGGTTCAGTTCATCAGCCAGCATGGCGCCATGCTGTTGGTGAGTCTCTGCTGCCTCTGAAGTTGGTTATCTGATGAATGCCATGCCATGTAAGTGCTGGGTCCATGGAGGTGAAGTGATCCTAAATCTTCTCCTTGTATGCAGCCTCAGCTGATTTTATCCCTCTCTTGAGGTTGTGTCTGGCAGTGCTGTACAGTTCCTTATTGCCAGATCTGAAGGCTGCATCACGTTCTTTCAGAAGATGTTGGAACTCCTTAGTCATCCATGGTTTCCTATTTAGGTTGACACGGATGCGCTGGCTTGTGGTGACTCTCTCCACACAGCGCCTGATATAGAACAGCACAGTTGATGTATATGCCTGTAGATCTTGAGTCTCACCTCATCCATTTTATTGTTTAAAGACCTTACGTTTTTTTTTTTTAAAGATATTTTTTGGGCATTTTTAGCCTTTAATGGACAGGACAGTTAAGTGTGAAAGGGGGAGAGAGAGAGGGGATGACATGCAGCAAAGGGCCACAGGCTGGACTCGAACCAAGGCCGCTGCGGCAATAGCCTTGTACATGGGGCTGCTCTACCACTAAGCCACCGACGCCCCGGGAGCAGCGGTGTCTGAGGATTCCTCTTAAGCCGCGCTAGCACACTGGCTCTGCATCCCCGCGTTTGCTTCCGCTCTCTTCCCCGCCTCCGCCATTTGCCGCGGGGTATGGTAATCCATGGAGACCCCGGAGCTCTGGCGATCTTCTCTGGAATTCCGTGGACTTGACAGAATTCCCAGAGTACAATTAAAAATAACAACAAAATACAGTTTCGCCATAGAGAGCTCCCAACTGCTGCGTCTGTACGTGCCGCCATCTTGTCATGCATGAAGCTCCTGGAGATAGCTTCAAGATAACTAGGCCTATGGTCCAATACATGAGCGAGGCACAGAAAGGAATTGGCAGTTACACCAGAGGAGCCAAGCACCAGCTACTGGTTGACAGGGCAATCGCCCAAGACTGCAAGAGCAGGAAGACCAACCTGTGCACCGCCTGGATTGACTCCAGGAAAGCCTAGGTATCAATGCCACACACTGGAATGTCTGGAACTATATAAGATCAACTGGACACTAACGACCTTCATAAAGAACTCCATGGGAATGTGGAAGACGAACCTAGAGGTCAACTCAAAGCTGACTGCCCAAGTCAACATCAAATGCGGCATATACCAAGGGGGTGCACTGTCACTATGCTGTTCTGCATAGACCTGAATCCCCTCAGTCAGATCATCAAGAAGACTGGCTAGGGATACCGATTCCAAAATCAGCCACCTGCTCTACATGGATGACATCAAGCTGTACGCCAAGAATGAGCGAGAAATCTACTCACTGATCCACACCACCAGGATCTACAGCAAGGACATAGGGATGTCATTCGGATTAGACAAGTGTGGCCGGATGGTATGAAAGAGAGGCAAGGTGATCAGAACTGAGGGAGTTGACCTACCAGAGGGCATCATAGGAGATACCCAGGACAGCTACATGTACCTTGGGATCCCGCAGGCTAATGGAAATCATAAGGAGGCCGCAAGGAAGTTGACCAAATCAAAATACCTCCAGAGAGTAAGGCAAGTCCTGAGAAGTCAGCCGAATGGTCAGAACAAGGTCAACATATGCACTGCCAGTCATCAGATACCCATCTGGGATCATAAGCTGACCAAAGGAGGAGATAGAAGCCACAGACATCAAGACAAGAAAGCTCCTCACCATGCACAGATGGTTCCACCGCAAGTCCAGCACCCTGAGGCTATACACTAAGCAGCAAAAGATGGAGGCCAAGGACTAGTGAGCTTAAGAGCCACTATCAAGTATGAAACATCCAAATTCCAGGAGTGCATTAAGATGGCCCCAAAGGATGAGCTGCTAAGTGAATGCCTCTGTAAGGTTGGTCGAGCGGTGAAGGCAAAAGGAAGAGGACTTTAAACTGTTCAACAGTCCAATTTTTTTTATTTCCCTTTTCTTTTCCACAGTGGGTTAGGTGCAGCAATATGTACAGTGCAGATCAGCTGGCCAAAACTGAAGAAAAACTAAAACAAAAATCAACTCTGCACCGGGCTTTAAGTTTGGGCCCCTGGCAGTAACAGCCGCTGTGGCCGGCTTGCTAGACAGATCTCAGAAACGCGAGAGAAGCTTCCAACTCCTCCTCCCAAAACTCCCCCTCATCCATACTACACTTGGCACATTCCCCCAGAAACTTGACTATAAAAGGAATCCAAATGAGTGGGGTCTGGTTTGGCAGTTCCTGAGTCCAAACCAGAGGTTGGCCAAGTGCAGTCTAGAGGAGAGGTGAGACACACAAAAGGGGGGGGGGGGGAGTTAGGGGGATGGGGGGGGGTGTATTGGAGAGCAGAGGCAGAGGGAGGAGTGGCTCATGACACACTTTGTTTTGCTCTACAGGCAGTGCACAACAGCGAACCTAGCGGTGAAATGATTTCGCTTATTGCCCCTTTAACTCTTTTTACACAATTTTTGAATGAAACAAATATATATAAAATCCTGCTTTTTCACATTGTTTGAATGAAAATAGAAATATAAAAGTGAAAAATAAAATCCCGCTGTTTTTTTTAACACATTTTTTGAATAAAAAATATAAATATAAATTTCTGCTTAAACAATTTTACTCAATTAAAATAAAAAGTATAGTGCAGCTGGTCAGCTTTAAAGAGATTCAGTTTTACTAGGAACTTACTTAGCTTTCCCACTTTTTTAAAGTGCAGTAAACAAAACATGCTTATATCTAAAGTGCAGCTTAAACAATTGTTTATTTCAACTTGTTTATTTCCATCTTCGTATTTTACCTTGAAACCAAAGTGTTCCCAAACGGAGGACTTAAGGATTGCGGGTGGGTCTTCAGGTTCATCAGGCTCACTTGCCATGTTGTCAAAATGCAAGAATGCGCTGCACAAAGTGAAGGTGAAGATTTACGGTCGGACTCGGTCCATCACTCAATTATGTCTGTCGGGGAACTAGATATTTTAAATGGTTCGGCTCGCAAAAACGGAATTAAAATAAAACAAAACAAAAAAAAATATTATCCTGCGCCCAATAATTCGGTACAGGGTCGTGCCGAACCGAAAGTCGCGTACCGAACGGTTCGACACACATACATGTACTGTTACGGCCCTAATACATATATATATATATATATATATATATATACATATATAGATAGATAGATAGATAGATAGATATAGATAGATATAGATATATAGATATATATATACAGTACAAGAAAGCAAGAAATTCCACTAATTAACCCTGATAAGGCACACCTGTGAAGTGGAAACCATTTCAGGTGACTACCTCTTGAAGCTCATTGAGAGAATGCCAAGAGTGTGCAAAGCAGTAATCAGAGCAAAGGGTGGCTATTTTGAAGAAACTAGAATATAAAACATGTTTTCAGTTATTTCACCTTTTTTTGTTAAGTACATAACTCCACATGTGTTCATTCATAGTTTTGATGCCTTCAGTGAGAATCTACAATGTAAATAGTCATGAAAATAAAGAAAACGCATTGAATGAGAAGGTGTGTCCAAACTTTTGGCCTGTACTGTATATATATATATATATATATATATATATATATATAGACATATATGTGTGTGTGTGTGTGTTTATTTATTTATTTTCGGAAACAGCATTTCAGGACTGTAAATTATTTCCAGGTACTGTATCTCAAACACATATTATGTCTGTGTTATGTTCCTTTGCTTCTCGGGCTGCTCCCTCAGAGTAGCCCTGTATAGCTGTGTGCTGATCAATACCATCTTTTGAGATGTGTGCCCACTGAGACAGTCCGTGGAGGGTCCGTTTGGCATCCTACATCATGCAATCTGGCTGTAGTGGAGAGGTGTTTGGTACCAGGGCCCTGCTGTGATGTACTCTAAAGACAAAAGAAAATTAGGTAACTTGAACTAATATTGCATCAGATGAAAACAGTCAACATCTAAAATGTTAAACAGTGTTGTCCCCTGCAAAATCAGCAGACCACACATGAATTTAAACAAAAGTGGAGACATACATGCATACATACAACATCCTTTCATTACATAAATACTTCTACAGCTGTGTAACTCGGGACCAACTAGACTGTTTAGTAACAATATTGTGAACAGCCTCCATTTAACAGAGCTCCAAGGAAAAAACACATGTACCGTAAAACGTTTATTAAAAACCGATTCCCAATCAAACTCAGAGTGGTGCCACACATTGTGACAAATAAACACAGGTTTTAATTTTACCCCAGTTGTGATTGCTATCGTGTTGTCAGCTAATTGTTTGAGCAAGCATCAGTCAGCTGCTTAGATTGGGCAATACACATATAAATGTTGAAACTTTTGTCATATGGACATCCTACACATTGTTAGCTCTGTTAGATTCTCCTTAATTCAACCTTTCATTTCATTTTACTGAGACCACCCAGCTGGCAGCATAACTTACTATAAGCGGAGTTGCAAAAGCATTTCAAAACAATAACATTGGTTAGCCAGTTAGCCGAGGCCTACAGCTATAATGCCAAATAATACACAACAGAAAGAAGAAAACCCCAAAAAGCATAGCAGGTCCTCTTCAAAAGCCCGCTCCTTATTAAACTCTGGGTGTGCTGGCAGAGAACTCCCGCCAACAGGAGGTGCTATTGTCCTTTTGTGTTCATTTTATGTGTGTTGCAATAGCCAATGGGAATGACTGAGGTGAGTCAGGAAACAGGAAGTAGATCCCACATGTTCAGTTGTGGTCCATAGAAACAGAGGTGACTGAATCGTGGCTGAATCTGCATCCATCCATCTTTGTTGTGTTACGGAAAGCATTGTCTGTAAGTATTTTGATATTTAGCATGTCTTCAAGCAGTATTAAGGACTATTTTGGGGTTTAGAAATGTTTTAGTGGATCGCAGCTAATAATGTTCATGTTAGTGGCACGGTTACATGGTAATAGTATGTGATTTCAGAATTTACATCTTTGCTTCTTACAGCGATTAGGATAAATATGCAGCTATATTTAGTTTGTGAATTTCTCAAATGTGTTTTAAAGTGTTAATTACACAGCACCTATTCAAGTACTCTGTACTTTGTATGAGCTGCATATATTTTATGTTCATTTGCATGCATTTAAATATGATTAATATTCACACTACAACCAAGTGTCTGAAAATTGTGTTTTATCATTTTTTTGCAGTTTCACTCTGTTGTCATGTGAAGGAAAATGTCTTAATAAAGAAGACAATACACCTGTCATTTGTCAAGGAGTTTGTCTGCTTAGCTGTGTTCGGGTCGAACAGTAAAAGCAGAACAATGGGTGTGGCCACACATTTTGACAAATAAATGGGGGTCTTGATTTGACCCCAGGTCTGATTGCTGTCGTGTTGCCAGCTAACTGCTAGAGCTAGCGTCAGTCAGCTGCTTAGAATGAGCATGACTCATAGAAACTTTGAAACTTCTGTCAACATGGACATGCTACACATCCATAGCTCTGTTAGATTCTCTACAATTCAATCTTTCACTGCAGTTTACTTGGAAAACCCAACTAGCAGTCTAACTTACTGTAAGCTCAGTAGCAAAAGCATTTCAAAACAGTAACATTGGTTAGCCAGTTAGCCAAGGCCTACACCTAAGCACTGAGTGTACAGCCTAACGTTAGCTCCTACAGCCATCTACTTAAACTTGGTAGAAGCTTCCTTGTTTGTTTTTAAATAACAACTTCAGAACTCATAAAGCATACTTACAGGTCGTGATCCTGAATCCCCAGATTTGCCCAACAAAGTGGGAACTGCCTCGTCTTTCAGGAGTAACCACTGTGAAAATCCAGCTGTAATCTGTTGCCAGTTTGTGAAGCAGTCAGTCGGGAAATGGTGGAAACAAAACAAAATGTCTGGGTTGTATTGTTGAGGAACAGTGTTAAAGATAAATTCCAACCACTTTTTCTTTGTCTCTTCTTCCTTTGGCAGTACAAATAAGGGTACTTTGCGGTTGCACTGAAAAAAGCAGCGTGTCCTCAACAGCTCTTCAAGAACTCCAACTCTCTGCAGACTCTGCTCCAGCTCTGCTCCAAGTGGGTTTGTTTGGGGGCGCAGCTTTGCATAGATAATGTTAGCGATGCAAACAAGTTACGAAAGTAAAGGCAGGAATGCAAACGAAGCATTTCAGGCAGCTGAGAAGCAGTGCTGCCAGATCTCACGAGACAAATAAGCAACCAGGCCTGTGAAAACAAGCCCAAAACAAGCGACTTTTTCTACGGAGCCCCCCTAGGTTCCAGGGACACAAAATTAAATAAACTATGTGCATGGTTTTACAATCCGTGGGGACGGATTTTAAACTATGGGTACAGATTGTCAATGTGGACAGATAAGTGAACTGTGCACAGTTTTGCAAAATTGTACCCACGGTACACAGTTTATTTATTTTTCTCCCCCCTGAGCTTCAGGACAATGACCACAAGAGGGAGTTATACCACCTTCTAACATTATTTAACATTAGAAAACAGATGGGATATCAAATATAGACTGATGTACCAAGTACATTATATACACAGTAAACCTCTGATAATTAAAATTTGCACACACAAATAAATATCATCCTGAATTCACAAATTCTTTATTTATTATTGCTTTTTATGCACTCATCTAACTTTTTTCTTTTAGTTACAGGACTGACGTTTTCCTAACCAGAAAAAAAACACATTGCCCTGCTCTGCCTCTGATTGGCTAGTACTTGTTGCCATCAGTGTCAGAGCCAATTAGAAGCAGGATGCGGGTGGGGAAAAAACTCTTGAAAAACTCTGCTGTCTCCTGGGTGTATGGGGAAAGGGGAGGGACAGAGGGAACAGGCAAGACAAACTATCCTACGTTTAAATAACATATCGAAAATATCTGATTGACAACTTATTATGGAGCTGGGAACAAGCTCAAATAAGCAACTACGCTTTAGAAACAAGCCCAAAAAAAAACGCAACCCGCAACCACCAATATTTGTAAGCGACTTGACAGAAAAACAAGCCCAAAGTCGCTTATAATAAGTGGACTTGGCAACACTGATAATAAATTAACAGTAATCCATATACAAAATGATACATGAAGAGAGACAGAGAGTAGATGCTTTTGTTACCTCTAGGCTGGATTACTGTAACTCCTTATTATCAGGTAGCTCTAATAAGTCTTTAAAAACTCAGCAAATTCAGAACGCAGCGGCACGTGTACTGACAGGAACTAAGAAACAAGATCATATTTCTCCTGTTTTAGCTTCTCTGCACTAGCTCCCTGTAAAATCCAGAATTGAATTTAAAATCCGACTGTTAACTTACAAAGCTCTAAATGGTCAGGCTTCGTCATATCTTAGAGAGGTCATAGTGTCTTATTATCCCACTAGAACACTGTGCTCTGAGAATGCAGGGATACTCGTGATCCCTAAAGTCTCCAAAAGTAGATCAGGAGCCAGAGCCTTCAGCTATCAGGCTCATCTTCCTGTTGCGGTCTGGGAGGCAGACACCGTCTCCACATTCAAGACTAGACTTAAGACTTTCCTCTTTGATAAAGCTTATAGTTAGGGCTGGCTCAGGCTTGCCTTGTACCAGCCCCTAGTTAGGCCTAGTCTGCCGGGGGACCTTCTATAATACAGCGATCTCTCTCTCTCTCTCTCTCTCTCTCTCTCTCTCTCTCTATTTCTCTCTCTCTCTCTCATGTCCTGTAACTGCATCTCGCTAACTCGGCCATACTGCATGTCACTAACTCAGCTTCTCTGGAGCCTTTGTGCGCCACTATCTTGCAGGTTAACTTCTATCACAGTGGTGTCTGGATAGTGTGACGTGTGTGGTTGTGCTGCTGCTGTGGTCCTGCCAGATGCCTCCTGCTGCTGCTGTTATCATTAGTCATACTTCTACCGCTATTATACACATGACTATTGGCAGAGACACATATTACCAACTTGTTTAACAGCGAAATACTGCGCTGTTGACTTAAGACCAGGTTTTTGTTGGTCACTGGCGCATTTGCTTTTTACGTCATCTAACTAGCAACGTGCCATGACTGCGCCTGACCACTCCTCATTTTTAGGCCAACACACCCAGAGGAGCGCAACTTCATTTGCTAGTTAGACAATGAGGGCGCAGGGCGTGAAAATGACAACTGCGCCTGCATCTAAATAGCAATGACACTTGCGACATGGATTATGCACCCTCCGCCGTCCACTTTAGACCATCTAAATAGGGCCCATCATGTTAATTAGTTAGCTTTAGAGGTACTGGTAGGTGGATTTTGTTACTGCTGGAAATTGCCAGGCTATTTGTCTCCCTGTTTCCAGTCCTTGGGCTATTCTAAGCTGAGCTAACCTAGCATTAAATGGACAGGTGGTATAAATCCCCTCCTCTAACTTCCACTAGAGATCAAATAACTATAACTAAGTTATTCCTTTAATAATGTATATAAAACATTTTACACTCTGAAACTCTGACTGAAACATCCCCACTATATTGGAAGCTCTGTGCTAATGTTTAACTGGTACATATGACAGGGACATTACTGTGTCTAAAGGACTGCTGACTGTAAAACTGCTCACTAAAAGGCATTGAGATTCCAGTTTGGTGTGACCTGTGGGAACACTATCCTGTGTCTCAGAACTGGCTATTACTGGCCCCTCCCTGCCAAACAAAGCATTAATACCCTGAACAAACACACAGTCTGCCAGCCATTCAGCCTCAGCTTCAAGCACTCAAGCGGCTCAACCCGTGTTTTCATCAGCCCCTCAATTTCAGGCAGCGCTGACCTCCAGGTGCTTTGCCTTCAGACAATTCCCACTCTGCCTATTAGGTCCTCTCAATCCTTTATTTATACTCCACATAGAAAAAGCCAAAGTCATTGTCATTTTAAAAAGACTTTAATAACGGACTCATCTAAAATTCATCATCTCTTTTGCTCATTTGATTAACAATGTAACTAGTTTTCAAATGAGATACTATATCAACAATATCCTCAGGAATTTTAACAGTAATAAAGGTATGTTTCTCACCATGTGGATGGTCAAAAACACCAATCTCTACTAACTCTACTTTAAGTGAGTATGAATATTTATGCCTGCTATATCAGCAATAAAACATGAAAGGCAGAGGGATGTCATATGGCAAAAGCAAAGGGTTTTCCCACCTCAGCAATCACTGACTCTGCATTTCACTGTGTTTTCCATTGTGGACAAATGACCTTGCTTTTAACATATCTGTATTATATCATTATAGATACATTTCTTGCTGTAATGCTTTATGTGATACTCTGTTGAATATACTTTATTACTTGCATCTCTAATACTGTGTATGTTTTAATTGTGACCTGCAAACCACTGATAAATTCATCTATCTAGCAGTAGTAGTTACCACTGTTACAACGGCTCTCGTCAGAAAATTGTGAAAAAAAGCAAGTAGTGCTATGGCCCTCAACAAAGCAGCCCTGCTGAACTCCATCTGAGGTTGTTCCAGCTGTCTGCTATGCATCTTAACCACTAATGTGGCAACATTTTGGATTTAAGCCGACATAAGAGGCGTCCTGAATAACTGCAGGTGACACAGTGCTGCTATTGTGGGCTGAACTTTTGTCGAAAGGTAAACACCTGGTAAAATTTGGTATACGTTGATGACATTTTTACACTGGCCTTATGGTAGCAGGGTGTGTATTTATTTGGGCTGCTCCCTGTATGTCAGAGACTTCAATCGTCCGTTGGAGACCCCTCAGTCAACTGAGATTGCTTCAAGTCAAGGAGTCTTTTTTTTTTTTAATTTTATCTCACAAAATATCTCTGCAATGCTTACAAGTGGTGCGAATGCTGCTGCTGAAACTGTGAGCATCAGGTCATCAAAAAGTTTTCATGTGACACCAATCCTGATTTCATTTTAATGGCTCCCCATCCTATTCGCATTTCAATTCAGGGTTTTTGTGATCGCTTCTGGAGCTCTCCATGGTTAGGCACCTGCCTGCATTAGAGATCTACTGCAACCCCATATTACCAGCAGGTCTCTAACTTTCTTTGATTGGGGTTTGTTAGTTCCTACTCACTCAGTGCTTAACTCTAAAGGGTTCTGCTTGTGAGTGTTTGGATTTTTGGATACTAAACTGTATTTCTTTGGACTGAAGATCCATGCACTCCATGGACACTTCTGAAAAAGCAACTCAGACCGGCCTGTTTACACTTTATTCTGTGCAGGTTTTTTTTTTTTTTGTTCATGTACATTTCATGGTGTTTTATTCTTCTTAAATCTGTTGCCACTATGTTGTCCTCTATGTGATATTCTGCTCTAGAAAGGTTAATTCATCAATTCATTAATTCATTAATTAATTCATTAATTCATTCATTTTGCATAACCCCTTATCCTGGTCACAGGGGGGCTGGAGCCTATCAGGGGCTGGAGTCACTAGGCAAGAGGTGGGGTACACCCTGGACAGGGTGCCAGTCTATCAAAGGACTGACACATAGAACCATTCATGCTCATATTTATAAGCTAAAAGTCAGTAATTAACCTAACCTGCATGTCTTTGGACGTAGGAGGTAGAAGGACAACCCGGAGAAACCCAGGCTGACACAGGGAAAACATGCAAACTCCACACAGAGGGGCCCCAGCTGGCCAGTCAATTCAAAACCCAGAACCCTGTTACTGTGAGGAAAAAGTGCTAGCCACTGCACCACAATGATACTCTGCTCTGGAAAGGTGCTACTCTAAAATGTGACTATAACTATATTTTTGCCTTCGACCTACATTAAATCTTAAATTTTAAATCATCATCATCTTAAATTTTACACTGACTTAAAGAGGAACTTCAGCAATTTAGATCGTACATCCATAATGTTGGGGGACCTGCAGGAGACTGATTTAAAAAAAAAAAAAAAAAAGGGTCAAAATTGAAGCAGCAGAGGCTGAGATATTCTCTCCCTAGTATGGGTCAAACTCCAAAAACAATGGCTCTACACTGCAGGTTCCTGTAAGTGATTTGTACTCTCCAAGCCCAAGCTTCAATTGATTAAGGTGACTCAGACTTGACATTATAAAACTGTACTTGCCAGTGAGTATTGTCCAACAAAAACATTTGTTTGATAGTATATGGTTAGTGTGTGACTATACTGAAACACAAAGAACACAAATAGGTTTACTGCCACATGGGTTGTGTCAGAAATCACTCACTACTCAATATATATAGTCCATGATATAGGGAGTTCACCATTTTGTCTGAATGTTTAGTGGGAATTATCATAACCTATATAGTAGACTCAAAGTATCCCACAATGCACCATGAAAAGTAGTGTTGGTCACAGACGGTCACTAACCAAGTAATCTATCCCATCATGCAATGCACCGGAATGGAAGGAATGGATGGACAATGTGGGACGGACACCAAGACGGATTAAAGGAGAGAGAACTGCTTGATTACAACATGCTGTACATGTTTAACCTATAATGACATGTTGAAATTTGTTTTACCAGTTTCTTTGCCATGTAATAAACTGTCAGTTTAGTGTTTAGTCATTGGTCCCGGAAGAGATAAAAATAAAATGGCAACTGATTTTTTTTTTCTATGCTTCACAGTTACTGTACAGACCCAGCAAGCTGGGTCGCTGCTAGTTCTGATTTGTGTCGTAACGGCATAATGCATAATGTTATACATTAAATTCACAAGTTATTAAATGACTGACTGGTAAAGCAAACCTTAACACAACTAAGGTTAAACAGAAAATGACTGATAGTAGGACAGATTGCAATCACGCTGCTCTCTCTCCTCTTGTCTGTCTGCCAGTGTAATGTTAATGATAGGCCTATGTTTAATGTGAGCAGAGCAGCACATCACAACACAAGCCAGAAAGTACTTTGTAACGTTATTTATAAATTTGGGGAAAATAACCTCTGTATAATGTGGTTTTATGACAAATATACATGTCGGTATTTGTTATGGATGGTTCACCAGCTAATGTTGATATGACAAGTGGTAATTGTGCGACAGCATTGATGTAATTAACAGCGGAGAGAAAATGACCTAAGTAGTGTCGAAAGTGTTTTTTCATGTTGCAGATGAGCTAACTATATAGTCCTCTACATGAAACTCCCTACATAGTGAGTAAGGAGTAGTAAATAAGTGAATGATTTCAGACACAGCCATGGTGTAATACCAAAGCATCAGTGGGCACCAAGTGAAAACTCAATGCAGCTTTCTCGGTTAGCTCTCACTGGCTTTTCTCTAAAACCGTTTCAAACTTTCAGTTCTACCAGAAAGGCTGATTTTATCTGAAACATTCAGTATCATACTGGATACTTAATAAACACAAACGCTTGAAGAAATAAAACAGACATTCCTTAATAATAACATTAATCAAGGCTGCTCCAGAGGGACATCTGGAAACTCAAACATTAGCAGTGAAATCAAACTGCAGCAACAGGTTTGGGGTTATATGGCCTACTCATTCACCCTGCATTAGTTTTTGTATAACCTTAATGACAACACTGTCTGTTCCAATCAGCCCAGTCCTGCTCCACAATCCATTTTTCAAACTTTATGACAGTTTTAATTGCTCCCACCTGCTGCCAGATCGACCCGCTCAACAGCCACTTTTACTCACATGTAGATGCAGACAAAGAAGTCTATTAGGTGCAACTTGCCTTTGCTGCAGTGAGGTCACTTAGGTTCTAAATTAGTTCCAGCCTGTCTACCCTCCCAACCACACCAGCGTTTGCACACGCGCGCGCACACACACACACACACACACACACACACACACACACAATGCTGGATTTATTGTAGGATTTTATGCTATGTCGATATCTTTTCTTTCCTTCACTTGGCTGGTGTCAAATACATTTTTATCTCTTGCCAGAGAGATGCTTTTATTTACTCATTAAAAAGTGAACATCTGAAATTGCCTGACCAAATTTCTCCCCTTCTGTTCCTGAGATAAGACACTGAAGGCCCTTTTACACTTCCAGACTTTTTGCCATTTTGCCGGCAAGCTGCGAGCGTTTAGACACACAGAGCCGGATTGGCGAGTTGATCCAAGGTGCCCAATTTTCTGCCTCGGAGGGTAGTCATATTGGCGGAACGCTTTTAGTTTAAAAAGACCGAGGCGGCCTTCCACAACGGGAGGGGCTGTTGAAGACTTGTGAGGGGAGCTGTTGATGACGCCGCATGTGCGACCCACTGGCTGTGGATAAACAGGAAACAGCTGATAGCAGGAATTAGCGAGCAGCTAGTAGCAAACGTAGAAACGCAAACCTGACAGACACTGTAAAGATGAGCAACTGAGGAGACAAGGAATTGCATGCCCTCCTTGCCCTCGCAAACAAAGAGGCCATTAACTGTCAGATGACAGGAACAGTGAAGAATGGGCCGACTTAGGAGAGAATCGATGAAGGACTGACTAGCCGTGGCTTCCCTCCCACATCACTGTTTACGTCAAAAGCTGAGCTACACGTTTTGTTACTTGCTCACGCCCCCCATTGCCCCAAAAAAGGTGTATTCTGTATAAACAAAAGTAGGTAGGCGGCATTTTGCTGCACTCCCTGATTTTGTTTTTATACTGCCAATGCTGAAAAAAGACTTGGGCTTTCCTGCAAATTTGCACAATTCCTGTTTAAAAAGGGCATGAGTAATGGCCAAGAAAGTGTTTTATGGATGTTGGCGACATGAAAAAGGAACTGGCCATACTGAGAGACTGTTGTGAGGATTTGGAGGCGAGATTGCGGCATTGCAATATAGCCATAACGGGAGTGAAGGAAGGCCGTCAGCACGGGAAACATCCATCTCAGTTTGTGGCTGACCTGCTTAAAGAAGCTTTGAATCTCGAGAAGCCTCCGACCATAGACTGGGTACACCGCACCCTCCAGGCTTCCATTTTCTAATTGTTCAAGAAAAATAAAGATCCACTAATATGTGAGTCTTACCGTCCCGTCAGTCTATATGTTGCGACTACAAAATTCTAAACAAGGTATTGGCAGGTAGGCTTGAGAAAATTATGCCTAAATTGATTCATCCAGACCAGACATGTTTTATTGTAGGTAGACAACTATCAAGCTTTTTAACATTATATACCAACCCAACAATGTCGAGCCAGATCTAATATTGTCACTGGATGCACAAAAAGCGTTCGTCAGGATTGAATATAACTACCTGTTCACCCCATTACAGAGGTTTGGTTTTGGTCCTACTTTCCATTCATGGATCAAAATTCTTTATACAGCACCTCAAGCCACAGTATGAACAAATAAGATAATATCAGACTATTTCCCTCTCTCCCGGGGGACAAGACAAGGGTGTACCTTGAGCCCTCAGATACTTGATATTGCCATCGAACCCCTGGCAATAATGTTAAGGAAGACCACTAGTCTGGTGGGAGTCTGTTAGTAAGGATAGCTTCACTTATTTAGGTGTCTGTGTTAGTTACAAGTACAGGGATCTGTTTGACAGTAATTTCAAAACAGTGTTTAACAAAGCCAAACAGGACTTGGAGAGATGGTCAACCCTCCCCTTGTCGCTTGCTGAAAGGATCAACTCAGTAAAAATGATGACC